>NW_020954587.1:2976695-3154960 GCF_900497805.2 Vombatus ursinus | reverse complement strand
TCTATCTATCTATCTATCTATCTATCTATCTATCTATCTATCTATCTATCTATCCATATAATTTTTTTCCTCCAACTACCGTAATACTGACAAAGGTCTCATGAGTTACAAATATCATCTTTTCATGCAGGAATGTAAGCAGTTCAACCTTAATAAGTGTCTTATGATTTCTCTTTCCTGTTTACCTCTTCATGTTCCTCTTGAGTCTTGTATTTGAAAGTCAACTTTTCTATTCAGCTCTGGGTTTTTCATCAAGAATTCTTGAAAGTCCTCTGTTTCACTGAATGACCATTTTTTCCCCTGCAGGATTATACTCAGTTTTGCTGGGTAGGTGATTCTTGGTTGTAGTCCTATCTCCTTTGCCCTCCAGAATATTAAATTCCATGCCCTGCAGTCCCTTAATGTAGAAGCTGCTAAATCTTGTGTTATCCTGATTGTGTTTCCACAATACTTGAATTGTTTCTTTCTGGCTGCTTGTAATATTTTCTCCTTGACCTGGGAACTCTGGAATTTGGCTACAATATTCCTAGGAGTTTCCTTTGGGGATCTCTTTCAGGAGGAGATCAGTGGATTCTTTCAATTTCTATTTTGCCCTCTGGTTCTAAAATATCAGGACAGTTTTCCTTGATAATTTCTTGAAAGATGAGGTCTAGGCTCTTTTTTTGATCATGGCTTTCAGATAGTCCAATAATTTTAAAATTCTCTCTCCTGGATCTATTTTCCAGGTCAGTTGTTTTTCCAATGAGATATTTCACATTGCTTTCTAATTTTTCATTCTTTTAGATTTGTTTTACAGTGTCTTGATTTCTCATAAAGTCGCTAGCTTCCAATTGCTCTATTCTAATTTTTCAGGAAGTATTTTCTTCAGTAATCTTTTGGACTTCCTTTTCCATTTGGCCAATTTTGCTTTTTAGGGCATTCTTCTCCTCATTGACTTTTTGGACCTCTTTTGCCATTTGGGTTAGGCTATTTTTTAAGGTGTTATTTTCTTCAGTATTTTTTTGGGTCTCCTTTAGCAAGCTGTTGAGTTGTTTTTCATGATTTTCTTGCATCACTGTCAGCTTTTCCTCTACTTCTCTTGCTTCTCAAAATCCCTTTTGAGCTCTTCCAAGGCCTGGGACTGATTCGTATTTTTCTTGGAAGTTTTAGATTTAGGAGCTTTGGCTTTGTTGTCTTCTTCTGGTTGTACGTTTTGATCTTCTTTGTCACCAAAGTAAGATAATATAGTCTGACTCTTTTTGCACTGCTTTTGCGCATGCTACTCATGATCCCGACCAATTACTTGAGTTTTAAACTCTTTGTTAAGGTAAAAGTCTGCTTCCAATGTGAAGAGTATACTGTCCCAACCCTCGGGGGTTTGTACAGCTGTTTTCAGAGGTACTTCTAGGGACCTGAAAAGTGTCAGTTCTTCCAAGGCACTAAATAAGGGGCAAGGTGTTTTCTCTCCACCACCACAAGTTCCACTGCACCAGCGTTCCTCCTCGCCCCAGGACTGCCCCTCAGAATTGTGACCCAGATCCAAGCACAGGCAGAGCAAAGATTCCTGCCTCAGCACTGGCAAAGAGATCCCTGCAATACCCCTCTGATCAGTCACTCGATTCCCCCTCAGTCTGTGGGCCACAAGCTCAGGAAAAAGCCAGGGCCCTGGGCCACCCTCGAGACTTGTGGCTGAGACCTAGCTTCTTCTCTCACCGCAGTCACAGAGTTCTCCCACTGACCTTCTAAGTTGTCTTTGGCATTCGTGGTTTGAGAAGTCTGGAAACCACCACAGCTGCCCATGATTCAGTCCTCTGAGGCCTGTTCCAGGTTCGCTGTGGCCTGCACGCCCATGCCAAACTACGCCCCTTCTCTTAGCACAGCGCGATATATGTTTCAAATCAACCACCCAGATTACCTTGGGCTGGAAATTTGTTTCACCCAGTCTTTTTGTGGGTTCTGCTGCTTTAGAATTTGTTTCGAGCCATTTTTTATAGGTGTTTGGAGGGGTTTGGGGGAGAGTTCAAGCAAGTCACTGCTTTCCCTCTGCCATCTTGGCTCTGCCTCGGGGATAAACTTAATAGATAAAATATCTCATAGAATTTACAAGGAAGAAAAGGAGTATTTTGAGGAAATAAAGAAATACAGACCAATCTATGCCTGGTGGTCAGCATTGGAAGAGGATCTGTTTGACTCTCTGAAAGGTGTGGCCAGCTGCACTGACAAGTCCTTTCTGAGACATTGCCTCCAATTGTATGTGAAGTGAAATATTAATGGGAGTTATGTAAAGAAGAGCCCAAATTCAAGTAACACAGGATTCCAGAGTTGAAGCACTGATCTATAAAAAGGCTAAAAGGAATTGCTTACAGAAGAGGTCAGAACACTAGAAGGTAAGGTGGAATGGGCTAATAGTGCTCTGAAAGCTGACTGGGACAGATGGAAACAAAACATACAAAATGATATCAAGTTGGCATTTACAGATATGGCTGAGAAAAATATCAGCTACTATGAACAGTGCCTTGCCACATGGGAGTCCTTCCTTACAACTCAAACTGACCTTCATCTGGAAAAAATACTGAAGATAAACCTTGAGCAAACTAACAGACTTTTGCCTAACTGTTGGTAATATAGTCCCCATCAACCAAAGACATTCTTTATGGGGTGGGGTGTGCTTAATATAACTGGGTCAAACTGAGGTCACTATCTGGAAAGCCAATAATTTGATAACTCATGTACTCCAAGGTTCTCACCTGCATTTTGATCATGGTATGTATACCTACATACATCATATATGTATGTATGTAGCTAGCTAGCTTAGTTTTAATTGATTTATTGCAAAATTTTTTGTCTGTAAATACTTGCATATGGTAATTGTTTTCTCAAAATTCTGCAATTGGGAGGTGACTTTTTTTTTTTTTAAGGCAACTGGGGTTAAGTGACTTGCCTAGGGTCACACAGCTAGTACGTGTCGAATGTTTGGTCTGAGGGCACATTTGAATTCAGGTCCTCCTGACTTCAGGGCCAGTGCTCTATCCACTGCGCCACCTAGCAGCCCCTGGGATATGACATTTTTAAAAGGTTGCAAAGGCTCCATTGAATAAAAAAGTTTAATAGGAATGAAAAAAAAAAAGGCCAACTTGAAACTGTTTCTTCTTTTAAAAAGGTTTCCCAAGTCTTCAACTTTTCTAGCTTAGCAGTCAAACACAGGACTCTTAGTGATGAGAGACAGGTCCCCAAAGTTACTGCAGGGTCATCCTAGAGAAGATAGAGAATATCTGCGCATGCTCCAAGGAATGGCAGGGTTAGAAAGGAAAAGCCCCATTATGCCCTCATGATCCAGGGAAGCTCTGGAATTCACAGAATTGTTAAGGTGTCTGAAACCCAACCACAGGCTAGAGATTTTGATTTGGTAAACAACAAAGCCATAGGAGTGAAAGAAATCACACACAAAAAGAAAGAAAAAGAAAAAGAAATAGAGAGCAAAGAATGTAAAAAATAACCATTTACTTATTATTATTTTAGATCTTAATGTATGTTGTATAATTGATAATAAACCAACGTGAATCTTGCTCTATTTTCGGAATAACCTGTATTTCTGAGTACTTTCAAGAATATGTTTGGAAAAGTAGGATAAAGAGGTGAAGAAGAACCAGAGAAATGCTTAAAGGCATCCTTAAATTGTCATTTCAACTTCCAGGCTAACAGATTGATAGGAACCTGCCATTTACTCTGGTGAATAAGAAATAAATAACAAGAGGAAACAAGCAGCTATAGTAGTAATAAATCAAAATTAATCCAAAATCTGAGACATTTAACAAATGTCTGAATGAATCCTTCCTTTTCCTCCCAGTTTTTTGAAGATGTAAGCAAAACATTCCTGACCATCAAGCTTTCTGGTGTTCACTGTTTGCTTTTCTTGCTCTGCCTTATATTTGTAAAATATTTTTGTTTAATCCTGTAAAATGGAGGCAGGCAGTATTTTAAGTGATGTAAATATTGTAATCACACTGTCCTGTTATCTCAGCTCATAGACACCTCTGTGACTGGTATCAAAAGTGGAAATGTCAGATGAAATGTAAGAGATTAATGAAGGCCATTTAATGGTAATAATACATGTATTGAGATCTAGCAGTTATTAGGCTTTAAGGGAAAAGGGAAGGAATAACATAATCTCTTCCTCAAAAAAATTTTTTTACATTGGTCTCAGAAGGATGATGTGAGCCATTGAGTACCACTTCCTCCTCCCCATCCAAAACTAATAAAAAGGTTGGGACACCCCTGTGACACAGACAATCCCTTAGTCATCAACCGCATAAACCTGGACAACTCTGAAACTCAGACTATTGAAGGGTTTGAGCCCCAAAACACTGTTGACCCAGTAGAGTATGTAGGTCCACTGTATAGCAGGGCATAGGCATAATAAAGAAGGGGTGCTTCTTCCCGTGCTATGAACCTAATAATTAAATCTCAGAGTAAGTGCATTCTTTTTTTAAAAATTTATATACTGTTTTATTTTTCCCAATCAAATGTAAAACAATTTTTAACATTCATTTTTAAAACTTTGAGTTCCAAAATGTCTCCCTTCCTCCCTTGCCACCCTCCCTCACTGAGAAGGCAAGCAAATGGATATAGGTGAAACACGTGTAGTCATGCAAAGGATTTCCATATCAGTCATGTCCTGAAAGAAAACAGATTAAAAGAACAACAACAACAAGAAAAATAGAGTAAAAAAAAAACAAAAACCTATGCTTCAATCTGTGTCCAGACACCATTAGTTCTTTCTCCGGGGATGGATAGCATTTTTCATCATAAAGTCCTTCATAAGTCCTTCAGAGTTGTCTTGGATCATTGCATTGCTGAGAATAGCTAAGTCATTCACAGCTGATCATCACACAATATTGCTATTACTTTGTATACAGTACATTTCACTTTGCATCAGCTCGTGTAAATCTTTCCAGGTTTTCTGAGAGCCTCCTGCTCATCATTTCTTAAAACACAATCGTGTTCCGTCATAATTACATATCATAATTTTTTCAGGCATTCCCCGATTTCCAATTCTTTGCCACCAGAAAAGAGCTGCTATAAGTATTTTTGTACATATAGGTCCTTTTCCTTTTTTTTAAATCTTTTTTTGGATACAGACCAAATACCTAGTGGTATTGCTAGGTCAAAGGGTATGCAGGGTTTTACAGCCCTTTGGGCATGGTTCCAAATTGCTCTAAAGAATGGTTGAATCAGTTCACAACTAGAGTGGGTGCATTCTTACAGAAATAGAGAAAATCCATTTCCCCCCACACACAAACCTCCAGTAAAGAAAGTCATGAGCTTGTTAGTCTTCAAATAGCTGCTTTGTATCTTAAATAGGCAAGTGATTATGCAGAGAAAGACGAAACTAGAACAGTGTTATAATAGAAGAGAGAACAGCAAATTCCATATCTCTAAACTCTATGATGATCTGGCTTCAACTTCACTCAACTGATCCTGCTCTCTTTAAACTCAGCAATGATAGCTTAATTACAGTATTTAATGGTCTTTTCTCAGTCCTCAACCTTCTTGATCTCTCACTGCATTAGACACCACTGAGGCAGCCAGGTATCACAGTGGCTAGAGAGCTAGATCTAGAGTCAGGGCAGATCTGAATTCAAATCTGGACTCAGACACTTATTGGTTGTGTGACCCTGGGCCAGTCACTTTACCTCTGTCTGTTTCAGTCTCCTCATTGGTAAAATTAGAATAATAATAGCACCTATTTCCAAAGATTATTGTGAGGATAAAAATAAGTTATGTGTAAAGTACTTTGTAAACCTTAAAACACTATGTAAATGCTAGTTATTATTATTATTATTATTATTGACTACCTTCTTCTCTTGGTTATTCTCACCTTTCTGAATTTTTACATAACACTCACATCTAGTTCTTCTCTAACCACTCTGATCTCTCATTTTCAGGCTAGAATATTGTCCACATTACATTCCCTAACTAGGTGCGCCTCAAGACCCTTTTCTGAACCTTTTTTCTCTTCTTTTTTCTCTTCTTTCTCTACAATCTCTCTCTTGGTGACCCCATCAGCTTCCACTGGTGCAATTTTCATCTCCATGGATATAGCTATATAATCTATCCTAAACTCTTCTCAAGCTTCAGTCTTGCAGCACCAAAACTGTCTATTGGATATTTCAAGTTGGTTGTCCCAAAGATATCTCAAACTCAGTATTTCCAAAATATTACTCATTATCTGTCCCCTATCCCTCTTCCAAAGTTCCCTGTTTCTGTCAAAAGCAGCACCATTCTTCCAGTCTCCCAGTTTTGTAACTTTGGCATTTTTTTTTTTGGCTGCTCATTTTCCCTGATCCCACCTATCTAATTACTTGCCAGATTTTGCTGTTTCTGTCTTCATGACATCTCTCACATCTCGCCCCTTCTTGTTACTTACATAGCCACTGCTTTAGTCCAGGCCCTCATTACTGCTTGCATAGACAATTAAATCATAATCCTCCCTCAAATCCTCCCTGTCTGCCTCAAGTCTCTCAACACTCCACTCCATTCTCCACAGTTCTGCCTTAGTCACAGATCTGTCTGTGTCACTCCCCAACTCAAACTCCAGAGTTTCCCTAGTGCTCCAGGATAAAATATAAATTTCTTTTGCTTTCAAAGCTCTTCAAAGCGTGGCCCCAATCTATCATTACAGCCTCCATCATACATTACTTCCACTTCCATGCTCTACAATCCAGACAAACTGGTCTTCCCTCTGTTCCTCACACATGATACTGTCTCCCATTTCTGTACCTTTTCATTGGTCATCCCTCATGCTTAGAATACATTCCCTCCTCACCTCTACAGGAAACAACTTAAGTACCACCTTATCTCAGATGAGATAAGATTTGTAAAGCATCAGTACCTGGGCATATCAGACACAAAAAATGCTTATTTCCTTCCTTTCCTCTTCTCTTTCCCCTCCTCACCTACACAAAAACTTTCCTGTTCCTCCGGCTACTTGTGCCCTCCTTCACTAATTACCTTGTATTTATTGTATATATTGATTTTTGTATACTCATATATGTACATGTTATCTCCCCAATAGAACATTCCTTGAGGCTAGGGATTGTTTCATTTTTGTTTTGTATCCACTTCATACAGCACAGTGCCTAGTACATAGTAGGTGCTTAATGAATACTTGTTGGCTGATTGACCATAATTGAGAGACAGCACAGTATAGTGGAGGACTTGGAGACAAGAGACCTAGGTAAAAATCCGGTCTCTGACATGTGCTGACTGATGCAGGTCTTTGAACAAGTCATAGGAGTTTAGGATCGTCAATTTAAAGCTAGAAGGACCTCAGAGGTCACTTACTCCAATCTCTTTATTTTACCTGCCCAAGGTCACACTGGTAGTAAGAGGCAGAGCCAGGATTTGAACCATAATTATCTGACTCTTTTTATTCTAAAACCAATGCTTCTTCTACTATACTACCCTTAATCTTTCTGAATTTTAGTTTTCTCATATGTAAAATGATGATAATTCCTAATCATATAACTTACCTTACAGGGTTATAATGAGGTATGTGTTTCGTAAATCTTAAAAAGCCATGTAAAAATAGAAATGATGAGTATTACCAGTATTAGTAAATATTTGTGCCTACTATGTGTAAGTTGTGCCTACTAGTTACTAAGTTCTAGGTACCAAGGCTAAAGGGAAATAAGGAATAAAAGGAATAAAATAGGATCCAAACAGTTCTGGGCATTCAGTCACTGTAATACCTAGGAACTTTGTTACTATGCCTTGCATTTTATATTCAACCTTACCTGAATGAGTAAGAAATGCTCCTTGTTTTTCCAGTTCATGTTGGTGACTCACTATCATAACCTATAAAGAGGCATCCTTGACTCCCCCAGGTTGATAACAACAACTCTAATGGGCATTTGGGAAAGCTCTTTAAGGATTTAAAGCACTAGGTATTTTGTTTTATAAATCTTTTATAAACCGATCTAATAATATTACTGTTATCTATATTGATATCTTCATATTGGGACTATAAACTCTTTGAGAACATGGACCAGATTTCTATCGTCATTTCAACTTTGTATCTCTCTCAGGCTAGTATGGAGCTCTGCATGGAATATGTACTTGATAAATGGTTATGATATATTATACCACATGACTCCCACTAGACTATAAATTCCTTGAGGACAAGGACAATGTTTTCCCATCTTTGTATCCATAGCATTTAGCATAATACTTTGCATGTAGTAGGCAATTTAAAAAATGTTTGCTTAATAATGTTGAATTCGAATAATATAGCTGGAAAGTGGGTATAGGGGATGAGGACCAAGGTTGGAAAGATATGTTGGACAGTACAGCCAGCTCTGCCAGAGTCTGAATCTTAACTGAATGAAATGTGAACCTCCTCTTGATAACTGGTTTCAAGCCTAGAAATTAATAAGTTTTCAGAAAAGCTGAGAATTTCTAGAAACTACAGAAATAAGAAATGACAACTAAATCTGGATTAGCCATGGCCTGGCTAATTATGCCATTTCTAGATTTTCATTGACACACATGAGGAGGAGGTGTAGGGACATAATAATAACAACAACACAGAGCCATATGGACCAAGTATTATGCTGGCAAAACATTTGATTTGCTTTTGATCCTATGTTTTAGTTATGTCACCAATGTTTGGTCTCATAAGCGACCATATGCTTTTTTGGAGAGCTACACTATGTTGAATTTTTATGAGTTTTCTCTTTCTTTCACTGGTTCCCAAACAAGACTCAAAAATAAGTTTACTATTTTAACACTTCATTTTTTTCATCCAAAACTAAAAATGTCCCCTTAAAATGTATATACACAATTATATACAACTGGCATGGTTATTAGCATTTGAGGAATGTTAATATTAGTCCCATATGGAGGAGGTATTCTTTCTAGTGATGCACATCACATCCTATCAAATACTTTCTCATTATTTGGCATTTTTGTCTATACCCTTTCAAGAAGGCGCAGTGAAGTGGCTCAGTGGATAAAGTGCCAGGCCTGGAGTCAGGAAGACTCATCTTCCTGAGTTCAAATCTGGCCTCAGCCACTTATTAGCTATGTGACCCTGGGCAAATCACTTAACCATGTTTGCCTCAGTTTCCTCATCTGTAAAATGAGCTGGAGAAGAAAATAGCAAATCACCCCACATCTTTGCCAAGAAAACCCCAAATGGAATTACAAAGAGTCAGACACAACTGAAATGAATGAACAAAAACTCCCAAGAACTGGGACCTGGGAACACTTAGTTTGGAGAACAGAAGACTATGGCAAGATATGAGAGCTGTCTTCAGGTTTTTAAAAGACTGTCAAGTAGAAAAGGGATTAGATTTGTTTTTGTACTTGTTTCTTGGTCCCCAGAGCGTCAGACAGGGTGATGGTGGAAATTGCAAAGTAAATTTAAGCTTGATCAAAAGAGATAGCATATGTAAAGTGCTTTGCAAACCTTAAAGTCCAATATAAATGCTAGCTATTATTATGTCAGGGCAAACTTCCTAACAGTTAGAGCTGCCCAGAAGTAAAGTGTCCTGACTCAAGAAATGATAGGTTACTCTTCCTTGGAGTTCTTTGACCAAAGACTGAGTGATCACTTATTGGATTTGTTTATGGAAGGTTGCTTTTGTGTGTAGGTTGGACTAGATGACTGGAAATGTTCCTTCCAACTCTCAAATTCTGTGTCCTTGTAAAATTCTCCAGAAAGAAATTACATTCCAAGACAGAGGTCTTCCTCTAGGTTAGGTATTCTTAAGCTGGTGTCTGTGAACTTATTACTTCTTTTTTTTTTTATTTTGGTAACTGTATTTCAATATAATTGATTATCTTTGCAATCTTATATATTTTGTTTTATGCATTTAAAAATATTACTCTGAGAAGGCATCGATGGACTTTTTCCAGACAAAAAAGTTAGGAGCACCTGATCTAGATCTTTTAACATGACTCAGGTTCTTGCTACTTGGCCAGTCCACCTTCTACTCTGCTCATACATTTCCTGATTGATCATGTTTATGTCCCTTGCCCTATCACTGCCCTATCACTTGCCCATTAGAAATGTGTACCACAGTCTACTTCTGACCACTATCCATCTCTCCATTACCCTCTGAGTCATTGACAATTTTGATCATTTGGAGACTATAGGATTCCGACTGCTATCCATGTAGCATCGCCAGAAAACTATTGATGATAAAGAGATGGGTTTATGTAACAGGGAATAGAGTTGGATTATCCAAAATGCTATACAATTTCACAAATACGACCCATTCTGCTCCCTCCCTTTCGTTTAATTCTGGGCTCACTTTATTATCTATCCACAGTGCCTATCCAAGATATATTCTTATCTCTACAAAACATCAGTAACCATGATATTGCCAACAAGCGATCACAACTTTATGAAACTTGTGTCAATCTAGGTTTATTACAAGAGAAATGAACATGCTTGTGAAACCTGAGAGTTCACAGTCCTTATGGAAGTTTGCATGTTTATGATAGTAGGACAAAGGAAGGAGGAGAAAACACAAATCTCTACCTGAAGGGGAGTGGCATGAGAGGAGAAAAGATGCAGTAAAGGTAGTAAAAGCACAAAACCCCTTCATGAGCGGAGGAGCAAGGTGATAGCAAAAGCTACATTCTTTTCCTTTGGGAATTGCTAGACTATGAAGATAAGAGGATCTACTCTTCTACAAGGGTCCCAGCTACACAAGAAATTTCTCAGCCTAGTGCAGACTGACTAGTGCCTGTCTTGAATCCTAAAGA
This sequence comes from Vombatus ursinus, assembly GCF_900497805.2. Taxonomy (NCBI): domain Eukaryota; kingdom Metazoa; phylum Chordata; class Mammalia; order Diprotodontia; family Vombatidae; genus Vombatus; species Vombatus ursinus. Next base: position 3,144,208 of record NW_020954587.1, on the reverse strand, counting down.
CACACATAGTCTAACTTGGGATGCAAACAACAAATTATGTGGGGGTATGTGTCCTTGACACATTCAGGACCTCCTCTGGGTCCAATGTTTCTGGAAAATATGGCAACTTAAGAAGAACAAGTTCAGGGGATCCCTTAATATTCTTTAACATTATAAAAATACACACACACACACACACACACACACACACAAGCCTGTAGAATCTGAAAGAAGAACCTGGCCTGAGAATCCAGCATGAGCTCAGATAAACAGGCCAAAAGTTTGTCAGTGTTTTTACTGGAGACACTCTAATGTGAATGGAAACCCACAGCACTCTGACTGAAGATGCTCTGAGAGATTTGGAAACCATAAGCAAAAGCCCCCAAACTGGAGAGAGAACCAAACAGAACCTGACAATCCAATCTAAGAAATCAGGTCTGGCCATGAACCAAAGTTGTAAATGAGAAATTGAGCCTGGAAATATGTACAAACAGAAGAATACAATAAATACAAAGAAAAAATATTATGGATTAAGAGAAAAACCAAGAAGAAGAAGTAAGTTCACAACATACACAGGCAGAACCTCAGAAATTTTTAATAGATTTTTTAAGCCTTATTGCTTTTTTAAGCCTTGTGGCTTGCCATAAGGGCTCCAAAAATGTATGGAAGAAATCAAAGAAGAGATAAAAAGTGAAAAAATTAATGAAATAAGAGCTCTGGAGGCAAAAATAGAAATTAAAAACTAAGAATTGATGGTAGAAAATCTTCCCCAAGTAGTAGGCTCCCTAAAAAAAAAAAAAAAAATAGAAGAGAGCAAACAGAACTCAATAACTCCAGGAGCCATGAAATATTAGAACAAAGCCAAAAGACTAGACAAAAAAAGAAAATGTAATGTATCTACAATTTTAAAAACTGATCTGGAAAACAGGTCAGGAAGAGGTGATTTGATAACCTTCAGACTCCCTAGAAGACATGATTAAACAGATCACAACCCACCTTTAACTCACAGCCTTAGAGAGTTGCCTGAGGTTCAGAGAAGCTAAGGGTCTTCTTATCTACAGTCACGCAACCAGCATCAAGTCTAGCCCTTTATCTACCACACTGCCTCTTTAAAAGGCAAAAACAAAACAAAAAAAAGAAAAAAAAACATTTAACCAAATGAAACTATATGAAACAGAACCAGAAAATACCGGGGAAATGTTTCTGCAAATATTCACATTTGACTAGGTCTACAGGAGAAAACTACAAATAACAAATGAAGGTTCTATATCACAAATTTCTCCGATAGTATTATGCAGAATTGACATACTTGCACTCATTTCCTTTCCATGCAGCTCTTACATTCAGTAGTTCTCTCTCATCCAATTAGCATAGTATGACTCAGAGCTGGGCAGACACTATAAAAGACAGGTATAGCATTCACAAGTATAAGAGTTTGGGGTTTTTTTTTTTGTCTGTTTGTAATCTGCCTCCGTGTTTAAGTACACTATAATGCTACTGGAAAGGATGGGCAGGGAATAGCAAGAGAATTGCTAAGAATTAGCCTGTAAGCCCTCTAGAATTGACTGATGACCTCTAATGGGCTCAAGACACGCAGTTAATAAATATGGCCCATATTTGCAGGTGGGATAAGGGAATTTTCTCTCATCTCTTTCCCTCATAAAGAAAGATGTGTAATACACTTTTATTTACTCTTACTGTGATTTCCTTGTGTACCTATACAGGAGAAAAATACATATGTTTACATAGTCCAGCATATCTTACATATATGTTATTGAATCATCTGGTATCATTCACATGTAACTTGCCAGCCCACATGCAGAAGGAAGAAACGCCATGGCCCTTTTTGCCAAAGAAAGGCTCACAGGATCACAAATTTAGTGTTGGAGGGGATTGTAAAAGTTAGTTAGCCTAATACCCTCATTTTACAGATGAGGAAATGGAGGTCTAGAGGAGTTAAATAGTCACACAGGACGTATGTGGCAGGATTATTATTTATGTTATGGTTATTTGACTCCAAAAAAAATATTCTTTCCATTGCTCCATGGAAGGAATATCCTAGACACCAGGGTACAGGGTACATCTCCCTAAATATACAAAAAACTGCTAATACCTATGCCTGGTGGGTCTGTTCTGTCATGATAGATAGGCCAGATAAGTCTGGCTGCAGGATCATGGCCAAAAGAACTTAGAATCTCAGAAGTGCTAACTGGTCAACATTAAGCTAGAAGTTATTTTATTTCTTAAGGTCAGAATTTAAAAAGTTATAGAATTGATCTGGAGGGCAAAAATTCCATGTTGTATTTTCTCGATCCAAGGGCCAAACCAACCCCCAATTATTTTGTATGGAGGACAGGGGTAGGGGTAAACAGTGATTTGGTGGTTATTGCCACCTAAGTGCTGAAACAACCTCCAAATATTCCTGATAGAGGACAGGAGTGGAGGGGTAGGGGTCAGTGATCCAATAGTTATCATCACCTAAGAAGTTTTTATTGAAAATGTGGAATTTGGTCGTTAAAAGATAGATAAGTAGGTTTGACTGTCCAACCCTCATTTTCTACCATTGCAAAAACCTTTTTACTTGCTATTTATAATAAAATTTAGAGATGGAAGGTACCTTTCTAGCCTACCCTCATTTTACAGGTAAGGAAAATAATCTATTCAAGGACATGAGGATGCTTAATGGCAGTGTCAGGAATCAGAATGAGGCCTGTGACCCTCTAGTCTCGACTTCAGACAAGTCATTTCTCTCCTCTGAGTCTTAGCTTTGTTCTGTCAGAGTTAACACAGTTCTGAAGATGGACAGATCACTTTTGATTGAAGAGAAAGACTTGAGGGGGTTGGGGAAGGTGATGACTTTTGAGCTGTGCCTCAGAAGAATGGGAGGATTTTAACATGTGGAGATGGAATATTGCTGGGGTGGGGAGAGGTGCAACATTCCAGGAGAAAAGAGTTGCTTTCACAAAGACTCAGGAGGAAGAAGGAGAAAGTGCTGGGCAGTGGAGAATAGTTAGCTTGCAAGGTCACTGGAAGGGAGTGAAGATAAGCTTAGAAAGGCAGACTTGCCATGATTACAGAAAACCTTAAATGCTAGATTGAAGAATTTGTCCTTCATAGAGGTTAAAAAGATGTGATCGTATCTGTGGTTTATGAAGACTGAACAGGCAGCATCGTTCAGAGTGAATATGAGCTTGGACAGACTTGAAGAGATAGTGGAGGACAGAAGGGCCTGGGGTGCTATTCTCCATAGAATCATAGAGTTGGACTAGCCTGAAAAACAACAATTGTCCAGAGGTGAGACCAACTGGAAGTGGGGAGGCCAGTTAGGGGGCTATTGCAATAATCCAAGCAAGAGGTCCTGAGGTCCTAGCCTTAAGAAGTGAGCTGTAACAAGTGACAGCAAGGGATAATAAAAATAAAAATAACAGCTAACATTTACATAACACTTACTATGCTATGTACCAGTAGTATGTACAGTACCAAGCACTGTGCTAAGCACTTTACAATCGTTATCTCATTTGATCCTCAAAATAATCCTAAGAGGTAGGTGCTATTATTGCCTGAGGCAAATAGAAGTTAAGTGACTTGCCCAAGGGTCACTAGTGTCTGAGGTGGGATTTGAATTTAGGTTTTCCTAACTTCAGGCTTTGTGCTGTCTCCACTAAGCCACCTAGCTGTCTATGGGATGAATGCAAAGCACAATGTGGAGGGTGGATCTAACAGAACTTGGTTTCAAAAGGGCAGTCATTAAAAATCATAGGCTTTACTTGGGGAGCTGGGAACATGGGTGTTTAGCTCATCTACTTAAGCACTATACTAATGAAGCTTGAGGCCCATGTGATGATCCCTTTATTTTCCTGTTGGGTAAGGCTGAGGTCTACACTGTTAACTCTGGACCAGTTTCATAAATCTATATACTGGCCAAAAATGGAACTGGGTTAAGAAATCTTTCACAGAATTGTTCTGAGAAAAGTGTTTTGCAAACTATGAGTTAATAAATACTAGTTAATAATAATAACCAAGCATCACATGCTTAGCACTGATTAGGTCTTGGAAAAACAAAGAAGTAGAGACTGGTGTTTGTCCTTTAAAAGCTCATAATCTAGTTGGAGAACAATTAGGGGAAAGAAGAGAGGAGACAGTCTATGATTAAGTGCTAAGCGGTAAAGTGAAAATTAATATCAGAGGAGAGAGATTAAAGACAGTTGGCTTCAGGTTTCATAAAGGAGGGTAGTGACTGTGTGTTATCTCAACTTTATCTTTCCCAACATCTAGCACAGAGACAGCCTTAATAAGTCTTTGTTACAGTATACTTGAATTAAGTTATAATATCAATTTGAATACAGAGGACAAAGCCTTACTAACATTATGAGACGTGGTGAATGAAAAATCATAATAGTTGATGCTCATTTGGGGGTTCTGGTTTAGAATAATAAGAAAAATATAAATTGATGTTACTGAATAGTAAGATTTCCACTATTTGTGGAGCTGATAGCACCCACCCAACCTAAAAGCTGCTTGAGAGGTGGAGAAAGCTATCTCTTATTTCAACTTGGTATCTCCTCTGGCCCCTAGCACAGTGTTCCACACACAGAAGATATTTAATAAATTATGCTTTATTGTTGTATAACTGAACAAACAAATATACTCCCTTCTGAAATTCTTATCAAATACTCTCTTTATCACTTTTACCCCACATGGTGAGATTCCACTGCCCAAGTTTTCCCATAAGTCTACATTAGGTAGACCCCCTCTGTGCCCTGGGTTTTCCATTAGATTTCTTAATGTAATATGGATACCAGTGGGGCACTCAAACACATTAATTATCCATCGATTATCTCTTGATCTCACTATATGATTGGCTCAATTCTTTTTCTGGTCATTCCTTGCTCTGATGATATACCTTGCTTTTCTTGAGTAATTCTTCATTAGTAATATGTTGCATCCCACTCATTCCTACTATGAGTCTGGTCATTGCCTTTTGTGTGACTCAAGACTTTGATTTTTTGGCGGTTATAGTAAGAGGAACACTATCTCTAAGAGCCCTGTTGAAAGGATTGGGTACCTTTTCATTGGGTCCTACCCCCATACTAGCTAGTCTAGTTTTTCTTAAAGGGTACTGGAAAAAAAAACAAAAAAAACATCCTCAAGATTTAATTAGCCCTAAGGAATAACTCTTCTCCCTTAGACTTCTGTCTGCTGGACCAGCATGGCCAACATAGAGGCAAGGAAGTTCTTCTTACATGAATCAATCCCACATCCTTGCTTACCATCTCTTGCTTGTTTTGGCTAAGCAAACTTCCTTTTGTTAACTGTTAGGTAGTTTACAAGCATTTATTTTTCTTTTAGTCCTGAACTTTAACCACCAGGCCAAATTGAGTCAGGCTTCATTTACAACAAGGATAGTATTCTACTTTTTGCAGCCATACTGCACCCCCAGAAGAATATTGTTAAAAATATGTAACTCCCTATTTTGTGGGGTTCTTTTACTCTGTATTTTCCTGTCATCTCTAGGAGCCAAAAAAAAAAAAAGGGAGGGTGAGCATGGAGGTGAATTGTCCAACATACTTAACATAAAAGCAGGCTTAAAGTCATCTAGCTCTGGGACATTTAAAAACAAAAAATCTTTGTGCTTTAAAGGGAGATGCACTAGAAGACTATCTACTAGACATATTTTGGGGTTTTACTCTTTAGGGACCAGCCTATGAGGTATCTAGAAGGACTTTTTCCTCATTTTCCACCTGGCTACACTAATTTAGGACTTCTTTGATTTCTTTACCATGCCTCGGGAACCTCATCATTGGGAAACATCATCAGCCTACAAGATTTAATCAGGCTTAGTACTCGCACCTCATCACTGCCTTCTACCCCTCTAAGTCAAGGATTGATGCATGAACTCCAAAATCTCCATTTAAGAAGAGGGCTGGGGGCAGATATCTCCATCCTCATTTCCCACCTGGCTTCACTACTTTGGGATATCTCTGATTTCTCCACTATACCAGCCAGTAGGGTACCTTTCCTTCCCCCCACCCCTTTTTCATCTTCCTTTTGTGATCTTTCTTCTCCATTAGGTTATAAGCTCCTTGAGGGCAGGGATTGTGTTTCTGTTTTGTATTTGCATCTCCAGCACTTAGCATGGTGCCTTGTACATAGCAGGTGCCTAATAAATGTTTATTGATTATTGATTATTGAGAAGGATGATGAAGAGCCTTAAAAAATAGTTAAAGTGGTAGTTGCTTCAGAAGTTCCATCCAGACATAGAAATTGAAAGTAGTGAGCCAAGACAGAAACTGCCTCACTCCTGTACCTTTGAGATGAAAATGTTTGAAGGGCAATCCTCTACTAATATAGTCTTTACAAATACCTCCCCAGCAGAAGATGGCTGGGTAAATGGTGGTGAGATTTTTAGACTTCACTGGAAGCAGTGGATTATTGGCAATTCTGATGTTTTAGAGCCAGAATTGTTAGCTTCATTTTCCCTGTGGTCTTTTTAATCTACTTGTGAGTAAGGAATCCTTTCCTGTCAAATGGAATTGGGAAAGAATTTAGAATCTCAACATTATCGGAGCTGAATCACTTAATAAACTATGAATTATTGCAGAGAATGCGTTCATACCCTTATATAAGAACCTCAGAAGTACAGGGGGAAAACCAAACACTAATAAAACCTGGCATTTCATGTAGGCTCTAAGTGGTAGAGCTTAATCTTTGAGCACAATCAGGTGGCTCAATTTGATACAGTATCCCCCTGGAATGGCAACTTGCTTGTAATGATCTATGGTGGGGGTGGGGTGGGGGCAGTTCTAGTCCACAACGCCACCTGGTGGCTTACTCAGATAGCACTTTGAGGAGGCACCTCTAGCACCGTCTCCCAGTAAAATATTGGTCTTGCTTACATCAAACTGAAGCAGTGTTTCCCATAGCATACATTGCATTAAAAACTCTCTCTCTCTCTCTCTCTCTCTCTCTCTCTCTCTCTCTCTCTCTCTGTCTGTCTCCCAATTTATCCTTCTTTATGTATGTTTGCATAGTCTCCCCCATTAGAGTGTGAACTCCTTGAGAGCAGGAGGGACTGTTTTTTTTTTTTGTTTTTGTTTTTTTTTTTTGCCTTTCTTTGTATCTTTAGTGCTTAGCAGATCCCTAGAAAATAGCAGGCACTTAATAAATGCTTATTGGTTTGTTTACTTGTCTATAAAGAAAAGGGACTTTGAAGGACTTTAGAACTGTGATCAACACAATGACAAACCATGATTACAGTGGACAAAGTTGAAACATGGCTGCTTATTTCCTAAGAGGGGTAATGGACTCAAAAAGCAAAAATACAGAATGACATATGCATTTCTGGACATAGTCAATAAGGGAATTTGCCTCGGTTGATTATGAATATTTGTTGTTAGGTTTTTTTTTCCTTTTAAAAATTTTGCTTAATTGGGAGGGAACAGAATGGGGATAAATACTAGTTATTTTTTTAACATATTGAATCCATCCTAAAGAGTTAATTGGAGCAGAGGACTAAGGCAACTCCTTCTACAGGCTTCTGATTAAGCCCTCCTTGCTCATGACCCTTTGTAACCCTTTGTGAGGTCTAATGAAAAAATGCTGCTGAACCTTCTGACTTCATATAAGCCACAAATAGGAATAACAGAGATGACACAACCTGTTTCTACTCAGCTAGTTGTAATTGTGTAAGAAATTAAAATAAACCATGGCCTGGCATATCAATCAATTTCTCCCATCTCTTGTGTCTAAACTCAGTAAGAAGTAAAAGAAAGCCTAGTGCTCACAAATGTTCACAGTAACCACCTTTTCTGATATAGGGAAAAAATGCCCAAAGGTGGCTGCTACACGATGAGCCAGGCTCTTCCAATATTAAAGCCCGTTTCTTTTAGTAGTCAGTAGGAAGCGGGGTTAATTTGGGGAAGCTGCACTGTCTCTTAGGCCATGGAATATTATTCTGTGTAGGCCTGCACAAGCAGTTTCAGCTATCAGCTTGTCTAGCTGTGGCCCCCTCTCCAAGCTTCCCCAGATGCCTAGGAGGGAGGGAACAAGTAAGTAGGGTCACCACTTTCCTCCAGCAGCTTCACTGTCTTTAAGAGTACAGATTGCTTTATTCTTTGTAACTACATCCCCAGCACCTAGCACAGTGTCTCGCACATAGTACTTAATAAATGCTTGTGGGTTGACTGATGATAAACTAGAAGTCTTGTAAGAGCAGAGACTATGCTTTATTTAAACTGTGTGTCTCCCCAGTGTTCTGAACACAGTAGGCACTTAATAAATGTTAAATGAATCCCTCCCTCCTGTTCACCTGCCCCTTCCTAGCCTTCTCTTCCTTGGATAAATAATCACACATAAGTTTTAGAATCATAAAGGCTAGATCTTAGGATTTAGAGCTGTGAGGCACCTCTGAGGTCATAGAATACAACTGCAATCAACTTATAGATAAGGAAAATGAGGCCAGGAGAAGTTAAGGGACTTACTCCAGATCACAATAGTAGTCAGGCTCAGAATCAGAGGTCAATTCTGACTCTAAACCCAGTGAGGAACCTTTCTACTATACAATGAGGTCCTTTAATCGTCTATCATAGGTCTTATTTTCTCAACTTGTTACTTTTTTTTATCCTTTTCTGCACTGTCTCCAAGGTCAACACACCCCTCTGAAGTTATAGAAGATGAAACAAAAGAGCTTCTTCCCCACCCCCCCCCCCCCCCCCCGCAATAAGCACCTGACTCAATAGCCTCCATCCTCCAGCCAAGCACTATTCTGATGACTCCTCATGGTATGAAGATCTTAGATTTTCAAAGGATTCTGAAGAGCTTCAGTTTTGGCTGGTCCCATGAGGCTGGGAGGGCTTTGAGTGGCAGATTAGTAACGGTCTTCATGTCTCTTGTCCAATGAACAGCTGGGGGCCATCTCCAGTAGTCCTGATCTCTATCTTTTATTTTTTTGTTTGTTTGTTTTTTTGTGAGGCAATTGGGGTTAAGTGACTTGCCCAGGGTCACACAGCTATTAAGTGTCAAGTGTCTGAGGCTAGATTTCTGATCTATATCTTGCCACTGGACCCAGATGACTCCAGAGGAGAAAGTGAGGCTGGTGACTTTGCATAGCCCTCCCTCACTTAAATCCAATTCACATGCAAGTCATGGCATCATCTTCCTGATGTCCCAGCCTCTTCGAGAACGAAGGACAAATGAAAAACAACAAAACTAATGAACAGCATGAGATCCAAGAAGCTCACTGAAAGTTGCCCTCAGGGTGATGGATTCTGGAGCCACAGCAACCCAGGAACAGAATCCACTAAGCTATAGAAGGGTTGTGATCTGTGTCTCTGAAATGACCAACAATATTATAGATCTTTGAAGAATTGATAAATTCAGCTGTGAATGCTTCCCCTTGTGGCCTTAAGAAACATACATTTTCCCAAAATGCCCAATTAAATCTTGGGAAAGTACCTTTATGCTAAGAGAACCTAGTTCAGAATTGCTCATGTTATCTTGGGAATCTTTCCTTTTCTTACCTGGTAAACTTGCTCATTGATCTAGCCAAGTATTCAAGTGATTTCTTTTGTAAGAAAACCACTGAACTAATAAATAAAACTAGAAACTGATTTTATAAAAAAAAAACAATGAAATAGGTAAACCACTAGTTATTTAATTAAAAAAGAAAAGAACAACACTCAAGAGAAGCATGAAGAGGTAAACAGGAAAAAGAAATCATAAGGGACTTATTAAGGTTGAACTATTTACATTCCGGCATGGAAAGATGATATTTGTAACTCATGAGACCTTTGTCAGTATTAGGGTAGTTGGAGAGAAAATACATAGATAGATAGATAGATAGAGGGCACGGGGTGAGTTGAAGATGAAAGGGTGATATCTGGAGAATAAAATTAAGGGGAGAGTGGGGATTATACTGGGAGAAAGAGAAAGGGAGAGGTAGAATGGGGTGAATTATTTCACATAAAACAGATAAGAAAAGGCTTTTACAGTGGAGGGGAAGTGGAGGAAGGTGAGAGGGAATGAGTGAATCTTATTCTCATTGGATTTGGCTTAAGGAAGGAATAACATACACACTCAATTGGGTATGGAAATCTATCTTAACCTACAAGAAAATAAGGGGAATGGGGGTGACAGAACAGGGGGATGAAAAAGGAAAAAATAGATAGGAGGAGGGGGTAATCAGGGACAAGGTCAAAAGAGAGAATAGAATAAATAGGGGGTGGGATAAGATGAAGGGAAATATAGTTACTTTTCCACAACATGACTACAATGGAAGTGTTTTGCATGACTATACATGTATAACCTCTATCGAGTTGCTTGCCTTCTCAATGAGGGTGGGTGAGGAGGGAGGAAGGGAGAAAATTTGGAACCTAAAGTTTTAAAAACAAATGTTAAAAATTGTTTTCACATGCAACTGGGAAATAAGACATACAGGCAATGGGGTATAGAGATCTATCCTGCCCTACAGGAAAATAGAAGGAGAAGGGGATAAGAGAAAGGGGAGGAGATAGAAGAGAGGGCAAATTAGGGGAAGGGGTAAAAAAATAATAATAAAAGAAAAAACCAAATTACTATTATCAAAAATGAAAATGGTAAATTCACCACCAATGAAGAGAAAATTAAGATAATTTTTAGGAGCTATTTTGCCTAACTATATGCCAATAAACTCAACAATCTAAATGAAATGGATGATTATCTACAAAAATATAAATTACCCAGATTAACAGAAGAAGAAATACAATACTCAAATAGCCCAATCTTCAAAAAAGAAATTGAACAAGCCATCTATTAATGTCCTAAGAAAAAAAATCCCCAGGACCAAATGGATTCACAAGTGAATTCTACCAAACATTTAAAGAACAATTAAGTCCAATACTATATAAACTATTTGGAAAAATAGGTGAAGAAGGAGCCCTACCAAATTCCTTTTATGATACAGATACAGTGCTGATACCCAAACCAGGAAGAACCAAGACAGAGAAAGAAAATTATCAACCAATTTCCCTAATGAATATTGATGCAAAATTTTTAAATAAAATACTTGCAAAGATATTACAGCAATATATCACAAGGATCATACACTCTGACCAAGTGAGATTTATGCCAGGACTGCAGGGCTGGATCAATATTAGGAAAACTATCAGTATAATTGACCATATCAATAACAAAACCAACAGAAATCACATGATTATCTTAACAGATGCAGAAAAGCTTTTGACAAAATACAGCAACCATTCCTCTTAAAAACACGAGAGAGTATAGGAATAAATAGAGCTTACCTTACAATGCTAAGTAATATTTATACAAATTATTTTTTTCAATTATAGCTGTTTCCCAAATATAGCCAACTACTCTTTGCCAGAATTTAAATAAATACCCCAAATTTTGGATTCAAAAATCCAAAATTGTTTGTAATATTGTATGATAATGATTCTGTGATATTAAGACCTTTACATATCTTCTAAATGAAAGAAAATTAAATTGTGCTGAGTAGAAAGGACCTCTGCCATTAGATTCTTTCATTCCTTCTCTATTACTTAACCTAGATCTCATAGTTAACATAGTTAAATTAACATAGTTAAAATTTGGCTGTATATCTACATCCTTTTTTTGCTAACTCCTAAACATCTTTAATTTTTTTTCCCAGAACAGTAAAAAGTGAGACTATAAATGACTCATTTTTCAAACAAATACACCAAAATTCAACTATCTGAGTGTTGTTCATCAAAGTGGTCTCCAAAAAAGGTTGTGCATTTACTTCTACAATGCTCAAAATACCTCTGGCCATTTTTTTTTGTTGTTGTTTTGTTCAGTTTTACAATGATAGTGACATTCTGAGCTAGTCTCATTATCTCAATCACCTCATTTTTCTGACCAAAAACTTAGCTTGATCCCTACCACATTCACCAAATCCGACTCAATATGACTTCTGGCATTTTGCAAAAAAAAAAATTAAATCTGCCTTGAAAAGATGAGGCTTCACTATCACTATGGATATTTAAAATAATGTGCTTGCTACACACTCTTCAGAAAAGACTAAAAGATAATTTTAAAAAAATGTTTTGAGTAACTTTTTAAAAACAAAAATAGCAGTCTCATTGGAATGTTTATCATCTCCCAAAGTAGCTACTTTGAAAAGGACAGCTCTCACTTGGATATATAAGTTCAGTTACTTTTGTGAAAAAAAAAAATAAACCCTATTACTTTATAGACATACCTTCCATATCTACTATTATTACTATTCACTCTATTAACAAAATCACTCCAAGTCTCTGAATCTCAGTCCTGTAAAATAAGGAGTCTGGGATTGAGTAGCTCTAAGATCTTCTCCAGCTCCAAAATATGGTAGTTCTATAATTCAGATTCTAATTTTCATTATCATTGACCACTCTGAATTCAAACAATTCCTTTTCTCAAAATCAAAAACACCTCAACCTTTTCCTTCTCTTTTTGTATTATGTGTAGTTAGTGAAAGATCACAATGTTCCCTTCTCAACATCTGAGTTCTTTTAAAAATATACTCCTGGACATGTGGACAAATGTTATGCATTTTCATCCTTCTTCAAGTCAGTTTTTTTGGTCAGTTTTAGAAGATTACCATTGTGATTTAATTAAACTACTGCAGGTTTTAAGAATGTTCTACCAAGAAGGCAATTCTTCCTGTTTCATATAGACTACTATAGCCAAAATAAAACATATCAGGCAGGAATCAGAACAGAACACAATAATTGACTAGAGGAAAATACTCCACCTTTTTTCTGCCATCATTTAGAAGATTCATAGATTTTACTTTTTCAGAGGGATTAGGGGAAACTTTCCTTATACCCCTGTGGCGACTGGTTAATATCACAGACATGACACTTTGATAAGAAATAAGACCACCTGTTGAAATTTCATCAAACCACAGAGCATTGATAACAAATCAATAACCCTAAAGAGAAGCTACAAATGTCCATATTCTAGGAGACTATCACACCTTCCACATCTATTCTTAACAATAATGGGCACATGTTCACAGAATACTCATTTCTAGACACCCCACTGAGGTTATTTCAATCTTTCCTCACCTTTATGTTAAGAATATTTAATGGGAGTGTATTACTCCAGCTAGGAAAGGGGAAAGGGGGCGGGGAACAACAACAGAGAGCCTTATATTGTTAAAATGTTTCAAGAAACCAGAATTGGTCTTCCTAGAAGGGCTTTGAAACATGTCTAAAAATAAAGAAATCAAGCTAACCACTTCAGTTTTGTTTATTTTATAAATTTCTGCAATAAGTTAAAATAAGACATTCACATGGATTGTTTTGCTGAATTAAGCCTCTCGTATTCACATCAGTGGTACTTGAGAAAAAATTGATCAACCTTTTCATCTTATAAATAACTAGATTATTACTTACAGAAATGCAGATATTGCTCCTGGTAGAGAAAAAGTTCGTCTTATCTCAGTCTCCAGTAAAACACCCTGCGCATCACAGAGCAAGGGGAAATCACCAAAGCGAAGAACTGGAGTAAATCTTAGGGCCCTGAGCCCACCTCCCTATGTTGTTTAGAACATAAAGAGTTGGGAGAGGGGATTGAGGTGTGGCTTAAAAATCACTTTATTTCTCTCCACTTGAATGGAATACTGGGGCATTTGAAGGTACCAGGGGCATAGTGAAACATAACAGCCATCATATTTTACTCTGCCTAAGGATTCGACATTCCCTGTTTTGTTTTTAAATCTAACTTCCATCTCTCTCTCTCTCTGTCACTGTCACACACACACACACACACACACACACACACACACACACACACACACGTCTCCAAGTGCTGGATCAGATAGTTATTTACCTGGACTTCACCTGGATTCTGGAGCGGGACTTGACAAGACTCTGGAAGAGCTGTAGCTGTCACCTGGTTCCATCCTGCAGTACCGAGCCAGATAAATGCTGAAGACTTGGTGCGAATGGGGATCCGGAGCCCGGAGGAGAAATCCTGACTTCTGGAGCCCCGGGAGATCAGTGTGACTCACGCATTCTGCACCAGCCTTTTCCCACACAATGCCCGCCCCACTCAGGTAACCTCATGGAGAGCCTGGAGAGAGCTGACTCCTCATTATCCCTAATCATAGGGCACTCACTGGAAGCCTTCTTCCTACCAGCTTCTCGGCTCTCCTCCCTTTCCCTCTTCCCCAGCCTGGGGGCGGCCCTAGCAAAGTCAATAGAGCTAGGAAGCTTAGCCCTGGGGATGCTGCTGCCGCCCCACGAAACGCTCACATAGACACACACACACACAGACACACACACAGACACACACACACACAGACACACACACACACACACACACACACGCACACAGCTTGGCGCTTGACCTCAGTTAGCTCCTGTCTCTGCTCCGTCTCAGGACACCTTTATAAGTCCCTGTACAGACACTAAGGCATCACCTTGCCACCCTGGGGCCATCCCCTTCCAGGGATGCTCACCTGTGCCTCCCCACACACGCTGCGCAGCAGCATTGCCACGATCCGTGCCTGCCAACCGAGCCCCAAGCCCCTGGTCCTCACTTCTTCCCGAGCCCGTGCTCTCCCCCACGGACCACTGCAGCCGGCAGAACAAACTCAGGCCTCCCCAAGCTGGGCATACACTGGTAAGTCCCGGCCGTTTCTTTCCCCAGCCTTTGCCCTGCTCCAGCGCCAAAGCAGTAGCGCCTCCTGTGGGCCACATCCCCAGATCACAGTACGAGCTGGCACCAAGAAGCAACACCTGGGACTTGAGAAGACTAAAAGGATGGGTTGAGGGATGAGTTTTGGGATTCCCGGAGTGTGGTTTAATTCCTTTCAAGCACTTTTGGGCTATCTGTGAGTTAGTTTGAATGTTTTGCTTGGAGAATGAAAAGAGGCCAGCAATGGCTGGTCACTAGAGGACCTGCAGTTAAGTGGCAAGGCTTTTTGGGGTCTTCAGAGCATGAGAAATGTGTTGGGAAAAGGCTGTCCAACATCGGCTTGTTTGCATTTTACTAGACATCAGGGATCTGGCACATGGAAAATTACTCTATCCTGATTTGTAGACTTTATAGACTGAGAAGGATGTGAGGCAACAGAGAATGAGATGGATCCACAGGATTTGAGAGCTGAGACCTCATCAGCCATCTAAGCCAAATTATACTTGAAAGGAATCACTTCTATAATATACACAAAAGCTTTTGCTCGAATGCCACTCCCTCTAGTCACTAAATCAATAACCACTTTTTAAATACCTAGTGTATGCCATGTACTGTGCTTTGGAGATAAAAAAAAACAAAAAACACCAAAACAAAACAAAAGCAAAAACAGTTCATGCTCTAAGAAGCTCACGATCTAATGAGGAGACAACATGCAGACAACTATGTTCAAACAAACAACATATGAGATAAATTGCAAATAATTAACAGAAAGAAGGCACTAGCATTACAGGGGAACGACAGAGTCTTTCTAGACGACTGGGATTTGAAAGAAGCCAGGGAAATCAGAAGGCAGCATTGAAAAGAGAGAGCATTCTAGGTAGGCATGAAAGGCAGGCAGGAGAAATTCTCGGAATCAGATTGTAGTGTCTTATTTGAGAAATATTTCGGAAAGTTATCTCAGAGTATGTTGTGGAGGGAGGAGAGGTGTAAGGTTTGAAAAGACTGGAAAGGTGGGGGGAGAGGCAGGAGAGCTTTGAAGGCCAAATAAAGGGTTTTATATTTGATCTTCAAGGTGATAACGAGCTACTAGAGTTTATTGAGTAGGAGAGGAGACATAGTCAGACTTGTGCTTTGGGAAGATCACTTTGACAGCTGAGTGGAGGGTGGACTATAGTAGAGAAAGACTTGTAGCAGGTAGACCAACCAGCAGGCTATTTCTATTAGCCCGACATGATGTAATGAAGGACTGTAACACAGTGGTAGCAGTATTAGAGAAGAGAAAGGAATATATGAGAGAAGTGGTATGAAAATAAAATTAACAGTCTTTGGCAACAGATTGAATATGGGAGGGTAGGAGAGTGAGGAGTCAATAATAATACCGAGGTTGTAAGTCTGGGTAACTGAGGATGGTGGTACCTTCAACAGTGATAGGGAATTATGAAGAGGGAAAGGTAATAGGGCAAAGGATAGTGAGTTCAATTTTAGGACATTTTGGGTTTAAGATGTTTAGTTTGAGATGTCCAATAGGCAGGTGGAAATGTGAGATTGGAGGTTATCAGAGAAGTTAGGGCTGGTTAAATAGATTTGAGAATCATCAGCATAGAGATAATAATTGAATCCATAGGAGCCAATGAGATTAGCAAGTGAAATAGTATAGACAGAAGGAGAAGAGAAGGCAGCTACCCATGATTAGAAGGCATGACTTGAATGAAGATCCAGCAAAGAAGTCTGAGAAGAAACGGTCAGATAAGTAGAAGATCCAAGAGAAGGCAGTGCCATAAAAACCTAGAAAGAAGAGAGTATCAAGAAGTGTGTGATTGATGGTGTCAAAGTCTGCTGAAGTCAGGGAGGATGAGGATTGAGAAAAAGCCATTACATTTAGCAATGAAGAGATTTTTAGTAACTTTGGACAGAGCAATTGTAATAGAATCATGAGAATGGAAGCCAGACTGTAGCAAGTTAGAGAGAGAGAGAGAGAGAGAGAGAGAGAGAGAGAGAGAGAGAGAGAGCAAGAAGAACAAGAAGGAAGAGGAGAAGGAGAAGAGGAGGAGAGAAAAAAAGAAGAGGAGAAGAAGGAGAGAAGAGAAGAGGAAGAGAAGAGCTCTCTTGCACAAAACAGACTTTCAAATACTTAAAGACAGACACTACTTGCCCCTAGTTTCTCTTCTCCAGGATATGAACCTCATCCCTATCGAATCAAATTGTGTAATGAACAACAGCAAACCTTCCTACCATGCCTAAAAAGAAATGATGGGAGGAAAAATCAAGCTAGATCAAGAAGAAAGTATGGAGATCAGCTAGTCGAACCACCTCATTTCTTAGTTGAACAATCCAAGGCTCAGAGAAATTATATGCGACTTTCCCAATGACATACAGGTAAACATTAGAGGAACACTTTGAACTAAATTCCTTTGATAGCCAGTGTGCTGCTCTTTCCTCTTTCCTTCTTTCCTTGAGAGAACAATAGATGGCAGAAGTAAATTCCCAACTCATTTCAGTTGCCACTATTTTTACTGACGTGTCCTCAACAGAATATAAAATTTCAGAAAGGAAGGAGTTCCCCCCAACCTGGACTATCCCTCATAGCATTATTTTGCTATATAATTTTGACGAAATCAACACCCACACAATTTTGACATGCCAGCTAATACTTAAGCCTTCCTCCTTTATGTTTTCCTTGTTTTGCCACATACTCTGTTGCCATTCCCAAATCCTAAAACCCTTGAGTTTTTCAAACTGTAATTTGTCTCTAACCTTTCCATCCTCCACACTTATTTTTTAAAGATTTCTTTGCTCTGAGTCTTCTTCTTACTCTTCTAACGTCTGCTTTGCTGCTTTGTTTTTCGGTCACCTCCCATAGCACTACTGAAAGTTTTAGCTCGATGTAGTTTGAATGGCACATAGGGTACCGCTATGATACTAACAGAAGAAGAGATAGGTGCATTACATAGATGGCCATGGAAAGAAATAGACAAGGATTTCAGAGGATAAGAAAGCATGGAAGAGCCGTGGCTGGTGTTGGAAACTCCCACACTGATTAAATTACGAATCCCACACAGTGTCAAAGTTACTACCATAAAAGGACAACATTTGACACAATTTAAGAAAATTGTGGGAAAATTATTACAGAAAATAGCACAGTGCCTGGCACATGGCAGATAGGCTCTTAAATATTGATTAATTGGTTGATTGATTGAAAATATTAATTATAATCCTATGAAGCTTTATCTCTAGGATTGAGAGTGCAGTCCTCCTGTCCATAGACAATCTTGCATACTATAGAAACAAATATTATATTTTATTATTATGCTATATATTACATATATATTAAATCATACATGAAAAACTATATATAATATAAATGATGAATTTTTGGTTTCTTATCTCTGTGTAAACAAGCTATGTGTTATCTACCTGATGTAGTAGTATAGAGTCTACTAGGCATATAGGGACTAGACCTAGAATTTCATTAATATAGGGAATTCCCATGAGAAAACTCCTTCTTTCAATGTGACACTTTCCCTTCATCTTATAGTCTTAGACAGTTTTCTAAAACACTGAGAGGTTACTTGATTTTCCCCAATGTTGTATCGTCAGTTATGTGTCAAAAGGACTTGAACCCAGGACTTCTTGACTGGCTCTCTATCCACTATATCATGCTTCCTGCTCTTTTTTTAAATGTAGCCATACTCCTAGATGGCAATACAATTAGAAGCGTCATCTTCGACCATGAAGTATAATGTACATGTGAAAGGTGGTAACCCTTGACAGTTCACTTACATGGGGCATAAATCTGACTCAGGATTCTAAGAGAGATAGTTGTTGAGTTAGTTTCCTTTGGAATTCTGTATTGAGACCATAGTTGTTCATTTGCATGATCACTGGCAATGGAACATTGGGCTAAATGGAGAGTATAGCCTACCCCAACAATCTGGATATGAGAAGCAGAGAATTTTTAGGTTTATAACTGGGAAAATTCAGACACTGTTGAGAACTATTCTATGATTATGAGGCAAATATAGTTCACCTGATTATATACAGAAAAATGAGAGTTTGATTACTAACCATTAGCTAAGATTGGGTTTTTCATAGCGAGAACCTAGATGCTGAACCAAGAAAATTTTAGGAAGAAGGAGAGAGGTAAAAAATAAAAATCTCAGTACTGTGTTAGAGAGAGACTGTATCCTAATTCCAAGGAAATTAGGAGGCACAATGGAGAGAGTGTTGGATATAAAGTCAGGGAGATCTGAGTACAAATCCTATCCCATACATTTAATAGTTGTGTGACTCTAGGGAAGTTATTTAATTTCTTTCAGCCTCAGTTTCCTCATCTTCAAAATGGAGATAATGGTAGCATCTACCTCATAGGGAACGTTGAAAGATCAAATGAGATAATATATGTGAAGTGCTCTGAAAATGTTAAAGTACCATGTAAATATATTATCTATTATTGTTAACTCTCAATGTACTGTAATTTGTTACTGGATGACTGCTGGACAATGAGAGGCTGTTGTATTCTTTACTACCACCTACTACTAAGAAAGATAGACTCTTCTCTCTAGGATTGTGAGATACTACTCTCTTTTGGCTCTCTTCCCACCTGTATTACTGTTCCTTGTCAGCCTCTTTTGCTGGATCTTTATCCAGGTCAGGGCCTCTCTCCATGAGTATCCCCTAAGGCTCTGTCCTGGGCCCTCTTCTCTTTCACTTGCTGATAGCATTGGCTCCCATGGATTCAATTATTAGTAGTACTGATGATTCTCAAATCTACTTATCCAATCCAATTTCTCTGTTGACCTCCAGTCTCAGATCCCCACCTTCCTATTGGACTTCTCAAATTAGATGTCCCCTAGACATCTTAAACTCAATGTGTCCAAAACCAAATTCATTATCTTTCCCCTAAAACTCTTCTCTCTACATTTCATTTTAATTTTGGGGGTACCACTATTCTCCCAGTTCCCCAGGTTTACAACCTAGGCATCATTCTCTACTCACTCTCTCTCTCTCACTCCCCATATCCATCTGTTGCCAATGCCTATGGCTTCTATCTTATAAATGCCCTCCTTTCCTCTGACACTGCCACCACCCTGGTACAAGCCCACATTAACTCATGCCTAAACCATTGAATTAGCCTGCTGGTGGGTCTTTTTGCCTCAGCTCTCTCTTCCCTCTATCCTCCATCCTCCATCCAGCTGTCAAAGTGATCTTTCCAGGGGCAGTTAGGTGGTGCAGTGGGTAGAGCACAGGCCCTGA
The DNA here is from genome assembly GCF_900497805.2 of Vombatus ursinus. Classification (NCBI taxonomy): domain Eukaryota; kingdom Metazoa; phylum Chordata; class Mammalia; order Diprotodontia; family Vombatidae; genus Vombatus; species Vombatus ursinus. The sequence continues at coordinate 3,124,333 of NW_020954587.1, read as the reverse complement.
AGTCAGGAGGACCTGAGTTCAAATTCGGCCTCAGACCCAAAACACTTGACACACTTACTAGCTGTGTGACCTTGGGCAAGTCACGTAACCCCAATTGCCTTAAAAAAAAAAAAGAAAAGAAAAGAAAAGAAAAAATAAAAAAAAAGTGATCTTTCTAAAGCTCAGATCTAACCATGTCACCCTCTATTCATAAATTTCAGTGGCTCCCTATCACCTTAAAGAGCAAATATAAATCCTCCATTTGACAATCAAAGCTCTTCATAGCCTGCCGTCCCTCCCCTACCTTTCCAGCCTTTGTCATAAGTGAAATTTAAGAAAAAGTCAAACTGAGTCAATTCTCTCCATAGGGTACTGTACCTATTAATAAATAATGGGTCAATGGCTCTACCTCTAGTCAAAAACCCAGAGCAACAGGACAGCTTCCATTTTATAAGTTTTGGGGAGTACAGAACAAAGAACAGTAGAGGGTAGGTGACATGATGGGTTGGCGGGCAACATGATTGGTTACATAACTGAGACATGGGGAACAATATAATTGGTTGGAAGTTTGGTAATGAGGAGCTTGCAACAACCTCTTCTCCCCCACCTGCCTCCCACTCCTGTGGCTAAAATGTATTCATTGTCCACCTATGATAGTGGCCTAGACTTTTTGGATAGCAAACCAGACATCCTTGAAGAATAGCTTGGTGTGTAAAGATAATAGGCCAACTCCTTTATGGCAAACTGCATCCCCAAAGGTTAGCTAAATTCCTTGAGTCAAGAATAATATAGTGATTAGCAAGAGAAGTGGATTTCTAAACTTAACCCAATACAGGCCAACTGAATTTGAACTAAGTTCAGAGACAGACACCCATGACTAAAGCAGTTACAGAACAAAATCAATTAATTGTAAATAGGATCAATAAGAAAATGATAGAGAATCAATCTTGATCATTTCAACTCTACATCACCCCAACCCCTCACATATTCAATAATCCAATAATACTGGCCTCCTTGATGTTTTTCAGATAAGAAACTCCATATGTCAACTCTGGGTATTTTCACCGGCTATCCATGACTCGAATTCCCTCCTTCCTCATTTCCACTTTCTGGCTTCCCTGGCTTCCTTTGAGTCCCAGCAACTCCCACGTTCTATGGGAAGCCTTTCCTAATTCTAATTTTCTCTGTTGATTATTTCTTATTTATCATATATATAGCATGTTTGCACAGAGTTGTTTGCATGTTGTTTCCCCTGTTAGACTGTAAGATCCTTGAGAAGACTTTTGCTTTTCACCAGATCTCCAAAGCTTAGCACAGAGCCTGACACACAACTTAATAAACATATACTGACTGACTATTGTAATTTGGTGCTGAGAACTGCTAAGGGTCACATCTCTATTGTACTTCATGTTTGAAAATCATGCTTCTACACACATCCAAGTGTGTGGCGAAAGTTGAAGGGAATATATAAGCAGGGAATATATCAGGCAGCACAGCGTAGCAGAAAAGAAGAGAAAGCAAAAGTCATTTCCCTGTATTGTTGCCTGTTGCTGCTGAGAAGTAGAAAAGAAGAATCTGCCAAAAGATCAAAGATGGAGAGGCTTTTGCCAACTTGAAGATAAAGGTCATTGCCTTTCTGCCAGAGTAAGCCCATCTGAGCCCAGAAATAGCTTGGAAGCAGAGCATCACAGAAGAAGCTAATGGGTCACCTAGTGTGGCTGAAATGTTAGGCCTGATGAAGAGTCAGTCAAGCCTAGTGTGAATCCATTTACCTTAGCAGTGGAAGCATTTCTTCAATGCAAAAGCTGCACTCATCGAGGAACTTTTATGGGCAATTACTGAGTCAGAAAGAGGGCCAAAGTCTACCATTCTAGAGCTGTGTACTCCCTATGTTAATGGGGAAAATACTCTTGTGGGGACTGATGAGCAATGGTGTTGGTGGAAATAATTAGCCACAAGAGATAATCCTGGAGTCCTTAGAGTTAAAGTAGTTGAGTGACCGCCCTTTGAGAAAAAGGGGCTGACATGTTAAAGCATGTGCAGTTGAGATGACTGAGGCAGCCCTAGCCCTAGAAGAGAGAGATACTGGAGAGGGTTGGAAATTGGTGCCATGCCACACAGATGCTATATCTCCTATGTGAATAAATTTGTGTTATTATACAAGTACATAAAAGAACTGTGATTTCATAAGAGTAAGGAAGGCTTATGCTAAATCCTAGGGAGCTTTCTGAGGCACAAAGAACATTGAGGTTCAATGAATTGACCAAGATTGTGAGGGACTGTCTGATGTTGGCTACTGCCAAGTGAGAGCTGTGGCAAGTTGGGGTAGGAACTGGGTATTAGGAAGTAACCGGAGCTCACGCTCCCGAGGCAGGGGCTGTGCTAGGCGGAGTTGTGGTGAACTGGGATGGGCTGGATACGGAGAAGTCCTGAGGCAGTGGGCAGTGCTATGCGGAGCTGTGATAGCTGGGGAAGGAACAGAACACAAGGAAGTAGCCGGAGCACGTGCTCCTGAGGCAGGGGGCTGTGCCACGTGGGAGTGGGATGGCAGAGGACGAGTTCCCTTTGCTTAGTCCCCTCCCTAATGCAACGTCAACCCCAGACGCCTCCTTCCTGCGTCCTTCCTGACTTCCTGGGTCACGTACCTTCCCTTTGTGTAGCACTGACCCCAGACGCCTCCTCCTGGTGTCTGGGCCTGACTTCCTAGGTCACGTGCTCTCTCTTTGTCTATGCACTAATCCCAGACGCCTCCTTCCTGTATCCGGTCCTAGCCTCCTGCGTCACTTCCTTTCTCTTGGTGCGCTAAACTCAGACATCCCCTTCCGGTATCTGACCCTACAATCATTGACTAGTAGGCGGGCTGAGGAGGAGGGGCTAGGTAGGTACTTAAGGAACGGTCATGGTCGGAGCATGCTCTCTCTTTGCTCCTGCTCTCTTGCTATGGCCTTCTTGCTTGGCCTTGCTATGATGGCCTCTGAATAAAGCTTGGGTGTTGGCACCTCCTGGTCGGCTCGTCTCTGTGTGTTTATCTGGGTAGGCTCTGAAGACTGGTAAGTAGTATGACTCTGGCAGCCTGCTCCTTATAGGAGGAGAGTGCACGGCGCGGCCGGCACACAAGATCATAGCTAACAAGTATGAAAATTGAGCCCAAGCTGTCAACTGACCAAGTGTATAAATTACTATACAGTAGTTAGTAAATTAGAATTTATTAAGTATCTATTTGCCAGACACTATACTAAGTGCTGGACCATTCTTTTACAACTTTTCTACTTAGTTTAGAAGGAAGACTAATGTAACATTCATTATTTGATAGAGATTAAATAACCAGAATTTCTAACACTTTCAATTTGCATAAAATCTTTCACGTATGCAAAAAACAAAACCTAAAAGTCTATTCCGATGAGACCAATCAGTTTTGTGAACAAATTAAGCCATTCCCTCATAGGCAGATAATTCTGTAATATCTTAAACTATCATTAGTGGACTTATTTGGAAATATTACCAGCGCCTCACATAAAATTGAGAGTATGAAAAATAAAATTACAGTGAATCTGCAATGTATTGAAATAACATGAACACAGTTATCTTGTACCATAGTAGTCATCACAGAACCATATGACTGCATGGAAAGTAAATAGTGTAGGAAACATGAATTTAGAGGAAAGAAATCAACGTGGACAAGATTAGGAAGATTCTGATAATGGGAGTTTTCATATTTCCAATCCATTGTTTTATATGTGTAAGTATGAAAGAGTATATCTGCCAAAATAAACCCAGGAACTATATAAACAATATTATAAAAAGCTTTTTATGCAAATAAAATCAGATTTAAATAATTGGAGAAAAGTTAATTGTTCATGGGTAGGCAGGACCATTATAATAAAAATGACAATTTTACCAAACTAATTCAATGCCATCTCAATGAAATTATCATTTTTAATGAATTAGAAAAAAATTTAAAAATCATTTGGAAAAACAAAAAGTCAAGAATGTCAAAGGAAATGATGGGAAAAAATGTAAAGAAAGGAGGTTTAGCAGCATCAGATCTTAAACTATATTATAAGGCAGTAATTATCAAAACTATCTGCTACAGGCTAAGAAACAGAGTCAAATCAATGGAATAGAGTAGATATACAATTTATAGCAGCAAACAAACATAATAACCTTTTATTTGACAAATGTAAAGACTTAAAATTTTGGGATAACAATGCATTATTTGGTAAAAATTGTTGGGAAAACTGGAAAGCAGTATGACAGAAATTGGGCAAAGACCAATATCTTATACCATTTACCAAGATAAGGTAAAAATGGATACATGACCTAAATATAAAGAGATATTTTACAAGAAAATTAGAAGCACAGAACATATCACTTATCAGACTTATGGATAGGTGAACAATTTATGAATAAACAAGAGATAGAGAGCAAAATTAGGTGTAAAATGGATCGTTTTGATTATATTAAATTTAAAAGATTTTGGACAAATAAAACAAATGTAGCCAAAATCAGAAGCAAAAAGCAAAAAATTGGGAAAACATTTTTTCTAGATAGTTTATCAGATAAAGGTCTTATATCTAAAATATATAAAGAACTTTGTCAAATCTATAAGAATATGAGTCATTCCCCAAATGATCAAAGGATATGAACAGGCAATTTTCCAAAGAAATCAAAATACTTTACAGTCATATGAAAAAATACTCTCAATCATTATTGATTAGATAGAGACAAATTAAAACAACCTTGAAAAATCATTTTACACCTACCAAATTGGCTAAAATGATAGAAAGGGAAAGTAACAAATGTTGGAGGTGATGTGGAAAAATTGGGACACTAATTCAATGTTGGTGGAATTGTGAACTGATCCAACCATTTTGGAGAGCAATCTGGAATTATTCCTAATTATACCCTTTGACCTAGCAATACCACTACTTGGTCTATTACTTTTCTTTTCTTTTCTTTTCTTTTTTGGGCAATTGGGGTTAAGTGGCTTGCCCAGGGTCACGCAGCTAGAAAGTGTCAAGTGTTTGGTCAGGTCCTCCTGACTTCAGGGCCAGTGCTCTATCCACTGTGCCACCTAGCTGCCCTTACTTGGTCTATTTCTAAAGATGATTAAGGAAAAACGAAAAGAATCTATTTGTTCTAAAATTTTTGTAGTAGCTCTCTTTGTGGTGGCAAAGACCTGGAAATTGGAGAGATGCCCATCAATTGGGGAATGACAGAACAAGTTGTGGTATATGATTGTGATGGAATACTACTTGCTATAAGAAATGATGAGCTCAATGATTTTAGAAAAACATGGAAAGACTTGCATGAAGTAATGAAGAGTGAAATGAGCAGAACCGAGAGAATGTTGTATACAGTAACAGCAATATTATTTTAAGAACAACTTTGGGTGAATAAGTTATTTTGACTATTACAAATACCCAAATTAACCATAAAGGACATATGAAGAAAGATGCTATCTACATCCAGAGAAAGAGCTGATAAATTAAGTATGTATAGAATAATTTTATATATCTATACCTATTTTTATCTAGTGGTAGCCATCTCTAGGGCATGGGAGGGAGAAGGGAAGGAAAAAAAATAAATTTACATGATAGCATATTTGAAAGAAATAGCAAGTTGTACGTAGTAGATTTACGGTTTCATACATAATCATCTTTTTTATTGTACTATGTTATAGAAATGTGTATTTTATTCCATAAATTAAAAATAAAATTAAAAATAAATAAATAAATTACTATATGCCTTTGTACTCATTAAAAAGATAGCAAAGTAAATGGAGACCTGGCCTGAAAGCCAGGAAAATTTAAGTTCCAGGCTTTTATATCTGACACAAGCCAATTGTGTGACTCCAAGCAAGTCACTTAACCTCTCAAAACTCTAGGCAGCTCTTTAAAATTTTAAATTGAACAGATTAGACCAACTTACATAGGTGGAAGGAGTTACTTCATCTAGGAGTTCCCTATATCAATGATATTCCAGATCCATTCCCTTTCCCCTAATGAATTCATGTCTGCTAATGGCATTATGTTGTGTCACTTATCTTGGACAATATATTTGCATTTGAATGCCTTAACTCAAAGGAGTGACTAGTGGTGAGGATTTCAGGCTCTAGTTGCAGAAAAGCTAGAAAGATATTTCTGGATGGGGGATATCCTGCACCCTATAAATCTGCCTAGGGCCTAGCTCTGCCCTAGAGTACTACATAACATTAAATTGTAGAGCAAAACATCAACAATTATATCTCATAATTCAATCAGTCTACTGGTGGTGATAAAATATGGTGGTATGGACTTGTTCCAATGATGGATGATCCCAGTGATGACATCTAGAGGTGCTGGGACCCCAAGATCACGACACCTGAGTCCTGTCCAATAGAATTCAACCCAAGTCTTCTTTTAGCCAAAGACAAGGTTTTTTAAGAATCTACCATATTGGCCAGACTCTTAAGGAATCTGAACATTCGTGAGCTATTGGCTAGGTTCTTAAGGAATCTGAGCAGTGGCTAGATTGTAAGAATATGAGCACCTAAATAGAGACAAGATGGACCTGATATACAGAAAGACTGTGGGAGGGATCTAGGAGTGGCCAAGTAGTTTGGGATGACTGGAGGAGGGGTCTAAGGAGGATGTGGATGGAAGTGGCCAATAAGCTTAGGTGAACAGAATGCTTGGGACCTGGACCACGTGGTCAAGGAAGAATGGAGCCTAGGTAGGATTAAGGGTGGCAAAGGGTCGGGGGCCATAGGGAGGTAAGACAATGGAGGGCTAGGCTAGGTTAAGGGTAACAGAGAATTGGGAGATTGGGTTTAGCCACAATGAAAGGCCAGTTGATGGGATTATAGCTTCAGGCTAATGACAGATATTTGGCCATGTGGGAAAGTCCAGAGTTTTTCCTTTTTTGTGGTCCAGATCCCATCCTCATCACTAGGAGACCCCAACATTTGCTATATGAAAGACATGGGGAAATATTTGAAACCAGAGAAGACAACTTTCAACAATAATTCAGTTTATTTATTGGACACTTACAATATGTGAATCACTGTACAGCTAAGACAATGTGAATCAAGAATAAAATAGAAATAAAATAAATAGTCCTTGCTCCTGAAATGCTTACAATCTAGTTCAGGGGACAAGATATATGATGAAATAAAAAAAAAATCTTTAAAATATAAAATATAAACAATTAAAGTCAGGATAGAATAGTACAAAGGGAAATCAGAATAAGAAAGCATCACTATGGGATAAAATTAGACTGGGAAAGTTTCTTAGGTAGATGAACCTTGAACTAGGCCTTAAAGGAAGTATAGGATTTGAATTAGTGGAGAGGAGGATAACTGACGAGTTCCGAATTAATGATCAATATGAGTGAAGACCAAAAGGCCAAAAAAAGGAGAGTATACTAGGGCGACAAGAAAATTACCACCGTCAAAAGAAGAGTTGGATGTTACCGAGGAGTAACAAAAGATAAGGTTGACACAATGTTCCTTGCTTTGAAAAGCTGGGTTTATTCAATATTTATTGAGTACCTACTAATTGCAAGGCACTGATTTTTGCCCACATGGAGTTCAATGACTTACTAGTAGATATATGTGACATATACGCACAAAATAATACAAAATAGAGTCTGTTAAGTGCATAAAAGAAATATAAAACCAGTATTATAGTTCAGAGGAGGAAGGAAGCACTTTCAATTGAAGGGGGTCAGGGAAAGCTTCATGTAGGAGGTAACATTTGAGTTGATCTTGGAAGGTAGGATTTCAACAGGTAAAGACAAGATGTGCAAGTAAAGAAAGAAATATTCTAGCAATAGGAAGTGGCAGAAGCAAAGACAAAGAGGTAGGAAATTGTAGGCCATTTTTAGAAAATGTAATGTATTCCAGTTGATCTGGGACAAAGGATACGTAAAAGGACACGATGTGAGACAAAATGAGAAAGAATGGCATAAAATGAGTTTGATTCTGGTAGGCTTCAGTGTACTATAAATCCTAAAACCAGCTGAGGGTTGCTGAGAAATAATAGCTGGTGTCAGATTAATCTGATGTCTAGTCATCTCACAGGGTGAATCATTTTGAACATTGGGTTAGAGCAACCAGTTCAGGGAAAAGGCAAAGTCAGCCAAGCATGGTGGCATACACCTTTAACCCCGGTTTGGGAAGCTGAGACTGGCAGATGTCTTGAGCTCATGAGATATGAGCTTCAGAGGACTAGACTGTTTAGGTGTCTGCACTGAATTTGGCATGAATATGACCAACCCTGCCAAGTGGGAGCCACTAGGTCATCTACAGAGTAAGTAATTGACCCAGGTTAGAAAGACAAGACCCAGGGCAGATCAAAACTCCTGTGGGATCTGGTGGAATTAGACCCACACACTCCCAGCCTGAGTGAGAAAGGGATAACTTGTTTTGAAAAGAAGAAGGAAAGAAGAGGAAAAGAAGAAGGAAAGGAATGGAAAATAAGGGGAAGGGAGGGGAGGAGAAAGTCACTAACAAAAGATTGTTCTTGCAAATCAACAAGCAACCATATTTTGGGGAGAATTGGAATCATCTGTGCTTCTAGTCAGACTTGAAGACATAGCAACTAGACAGTCATATCCTCTTTGTACACAGTGATGGCACAACGAATGTAGCTGTTTCTCTATTCTGCAATCCAAATATAATAAATTACTGCAATGACATACTGTTCATGTGCAGTCTCTCAGCTGCTTTAACTGCACAATGTGTTAAATACTCTCATAATTGCACAGACAAAGGCAATATCCCAAGCTAGCATTTAAATGAATGCAATTCAGTCTAATGGCCTTTCCTAAGAGGGAGCATTACCATGTGATGAACATTTTCAATAACAGCTATTAAGTATGCCAGTATGATTTCTGATGCATTTTCATATCACAGTATTTCTAGCTGAATGAAATTCTGTTCGTAACACATCATTACGGCTGAGTCATCCTGCTTCCACATGTGTGTTTAAACAAGTATTTTGCTAATGTTTGAAATATAGATTGAATTTTGTTTTTAGAACTATCAAGTATCCCACCCTGTTTTCTCCTTTTATGCAATGGGACATTCCATCTATCTACCTTTTCATTTGTAGTAGATAGAGTTCTGGATTTGTAGTCAGGAAGACCAGAATTCAAATCTAGCCTCATATACTTACTAGTTGTACGATCTTAGGGAAATAACCTTTTCTAGCCCCAGCTTCCTTAGCTGTGAAATGGAAATAATAAAATCATCTACCAAACATGGCTATTGTGAGAATCAAATGAAATAACATACATGAAATGCATTACATACCTTGAAGTGCTATATATATGCCTGTGATAGTAGTAGTACTAGTACTACTAGTAGTGGTAGTAGTATACTGAATATGAAGCTTTTGTATGACCTCCTCCTATTTCTCCCACTATATGACCATCTTAGACATTGTATATTTGCTATCTTAGCCAAGACCTGGGAATTATCTCAAGAGAGTAGTTCTAGAACACTACCATCAGCAATGATGATAATCACTATTCCTCACCCTTCAAATTCCACATGATCCCTCACAGGAAAAAAAACAAAACAAAACAGATTATGAGGGGAATGGTTCCCTACTAATGGAAATTCTCCCTTCCCAGTAGTACACAATGTCTTGTTCTTGTGTTCCCATTTAACTTTTCATTTTTGTCTCCACAACCAGATCCTTGAGAACAGAGAATCATTTCTTCATTTAACAAACACATGTTAAGTGCCTAGAATTATAGTGTACTAGGCTTTGGGCAGAGAGAAAGATGCCTTCTAGGAGCATTCAGAAATACTTTTTTCCTTGTCTCATAGGTCTTTGTGTCTCCCACAATACCTAGAATAGTGCCAAATCATGTACTAAGTACTTAATTAATATTTGTTCAATTAATCCACAGATAACTTGCTTAATAGGCAAACACAGAATGCTTTTTCCCCTTGAAACCAACTTGTGTAAAATCCTGAGTGTGTTGCGCTCTTACTAGTGTATGGTAATGATATGATGTATCTTAGAAATACATGTGAATGTGTGGGTGTTTATGGGAGGGGAGGGTACTTTCCCTTACCTTTCGGCATTTCCTCGTCCTGGAATATGTCAGCTATAAGCAGAGACGTACAGAAAATATGTAAAGTGTTACTGGAAGGCAGAAGCTGAATGTTTCTGTGAAGCTCATGAGATACAAAGAGAGCACTGGCATTTCTCTTTATGATTAAGCCCATTATATTTTGAGTTGCTTAAACCAAGAAGTCAAATAAATGATTATTGAATATAGGAAAAATTGCCCATTTTAATAGGATGTTTGATCCATAATTATTTTTTCTTAGAATAACCTGGCCAATCCATGAATTGAGGAAGTTAGTCATTGGCAAGTAATTTAGAAATTAAAATGAAATATGAAACATAATTAAAATAAAATATAATTATATGACTATCCATTTGGAAAACAAATATAGTCCTGCAAGGCTGCACATTTACATTAATAATTAGCAGAACATTTACTCTATTTTCTTCCAGATAGAAGCCAGAGACCTGTTAGATTGACAGCAGAATTCCACTGAGTTAGAAAAAAGCTTAAAAAACAAAAAACTCAAGCTCAGTTAAAAACTATTCTACCCCACTGGACTCATTAAGCATCTATATGCTTTTTGTAGATTTACCCAAGAACATGTTTTGAAAAGAGGTCACATTAGATGATCTCTATAGAGCTTGACAACAATACAATTCTATAATTTTAACACAAACCCATCCTATATTCAACACTTGAGTATTGAACTCTTGTATAAGTGGTCTCCCTGACTTAAGTCTTTCTCAACTCCAATCCATCCTCCACTAGTTGTTAAAGTGATTTTAATGAAGCTCAGGCCTGACTCTATCACTCCCCTTTACTAGGTAAACTCTAACACCTTTTTGTTGTTGTTCGGTCATCTTAGTCATGTCCAACTCTTTGTGACCCCATTTGGGGTTTTCTTGGTAAAGATACTGGAGGGGTTTGCCATTTCCTAAAGCGCCTTTAGGATCAAATATAAACTCCTCTCTTAGGCTTTTAAAGCCCTTCTAACTTGCCCTCAACCAATCTTTTCAACTTTGTTATACCTTACTCCATTTCCTATACTCTCTGACTCCTCCAGACTAGCCTTCTTGTTATTCCTTACATAGAACAAAATTTAGGCCAAATATCTTTTTTATTTTCTCTGGAGATTTTGTATGACATGGGAGACACTGGCAAAAGACCTCCCAGCGTGGCGTGGCTGCATCAAAGAAGGCTTTGTGCTCTGTGAGCAAAACAGAATTGCAGTACTGTAAAGGAAATGTGAGATGAGCAAATTTAGAGATATCTTTGCCCCAAATGTTCAAATGGACTATTTGTGCCCAACCTGTGGTAGGGCCTTCTGAGCTCTTATCAGTCTGATCAGCCACAGTCGGACGAATTGTAACTTGACTCCCACATAGTGATGCCATTTTGGTCCTCTTCTAGAACAAAGAACAACAACCAATGAACACACAACACTACTCTCTCTGTGTCCTTGTACTCACAGCCCTGCATTCCTGAAACTTCCTCCCTCCTCCCTCCTCCCCTCCACCTCTCATTGGCCTTTCTTTCCTTCAAAACTTAGCTCAAAAGGCAGCTTCTACATGAATCCTTCCATGATACCCCCAACTGCTATTACCTTTCCCCAAATTACATTTTATATACTCATAGTATATGATGTATACTCTTCATCTTTAAAATAGGAATAATAAAATCATCTACCAAACAAGACTGTTGTGAGAATCAAATGAAATAACACATGTTAAGTGCACTGCAAACCTTAAAGTGCTATATAAATGCTAGTAGTAATGGTTGTTAGAACATAATAACTAAAATTTATATAGTACTTTAAGATCTGCAAAGCTCTATATAAATGTTATCTCATTTGATCCTCACAATGACCTTATGTGGTAGTCACTATTATTATCACTATTTTACAGATGAGGAAACTGAGGCAGAGGCTGAGTGATTTGTCCAGGGTCTCATGTTAGTAAGTGCCTGCAGTCAGATTTGAATTTAGGGCTTCCTGACTCCAGGTCTAGTACTCTATCCACTGTGCCACCTAGTTGTCTTTGAAAGTAACTGTTTCATTTTATTTTTTTCTTTTTGCTGAGGCAATCGGGGTTAAGTGACTTGCCCAGGGTCACACAGCTAGTAAGTGTCCTGTGTCTGAGGCTGGATTTGAATTCAGGTCCTCCTGACTCCAAGGCTGGAGCTCTATCTACTGTGCCACCTAACTATTCCTGTTTTATTCTTTAAATTTATATCCCCAGCACCTAGCACAGTGCTTGACATATACATAGTAAGTGCTAAGGAAAAAAATAATAAATGCTTACAGATTGACTGAAGATGTCTAGCTCAAAGTTCAAAAGAAAACAGATTCCTTTTTGAAGGTGATATTTCAGAGCCTTCTTAATGAGATTAACAACTACTCAAAAGACTTCTGCCTAAAAATCCACGTAGAAAAAATATAGAAGACTAAGAATATAAAATGTCCAGACAGATATGCAGTAGGATGGACAGCTCATTAAGCTAGTTCCATTAGTACATTTATCTTTGAGAGGTAGAATAAGGTAGACAATTAACTGAGTGCAGAATTTAATATGGAGATGAGAACAATCGTTACATTTGGGAAACTGGAATGCTTTCAATGATCCTAAGCTACTTTTTTGGGGGGAAAAAACCTCATCATTTTAATGCCAATATTCTCTTGTCATTCAGTCATTTCAGTCTCTTTGTGACCCCATTTGGGATTTTCTTGCTGAAGACAGGTTTGCCATATGCTTCTCCAGCTCATTTTTTACAGATGAGGAACTGAGGCAAAAGGGGTTAAGTGGTTTGCCCAGGATCACAGTGCTAGTAAATGTCTGAGGCCAGATTTGAACTCAGGAAGATGAGTCTTCCTGAATCCAGGCCTTGCAATCTATCTACTGTGCCACTTACCTGCACCCTGGTGATGCTATAAGGCTACAAATCAAGAAATAACCCAGTCTCCACAGGCAGATAATCCAAAGGACAATGAGATGTAGTAGTATGACAAGAGAAGTCTCTGATTAATGTTATGCTTTCCCTAATGAAAATGATGAGATTACAGGGGATGGACACTTGGCATGAGAGGACATTTCTCATGTTGCCCCAACACAAGTACACAAGCCCACAAGCACCTCTTCTAAGGAATGAGATTTCTCTCTCCTCCACCTTCAACCCCTTACAATGAGCAGTGATGACAACTTGGAGCAGAAGCACATGGAAGTGAGAGACACACAGTGTGAGAGGAGAATTCCTGACTTAAAGAGTTCCTGAATCAAAGAGTCAGGCCATGGTCACCCAGAGTGAAAGCTTTCCTCAATAGCCTGCTTTTCCAATGCCTGCCAATAGGAGAATCCTGCCGCTGAAGGACCAAAGTCATGCCAAGAGGCACCCAGCAATCCGGGTGGGCCTTGCCAATCCACCATAGGTACCTAGTGTAGACCCAAGTCCCTATCATAACCCAGAGCCATTTGGGAAAGCCTCTGGGAAACTTGGGAAATAGGGAGGTGAAAGTTAAGTATGATGAACATGGGGTTCTTCCTAAAGAGGAAGGAGTTTGCAGGACCCTCTGAGGAAAAAGAAACTGTTCTCCAAAGAAAGATGATGTGAAATCACAGGTGGCATTCAGTGACAGATGATCCAGGAAACATAAGAGCAAGAAAAAGGGACAAGAAACGGTGGCTGGTAAATCCCTGCTGAGGGGTTGTGAGGCAACTCTTTATCAACCTTGTAACAACAATGGAGAGATATGCTGCTTTCCCAAGACATATATCCAGTATATTTCATCATACTTAATAATATTATCCAATCATATTTAATCAGAACGAGTATTCGAGTACTCAAGAACTTGCCAAACCAAATGACTGCTGCCTAGTTCAATGATTCACATACATACAAATGATACTGCCGGAAGATATTTAGGAAGCATTTTTTTGTTTTATTTATTTATTTTTAGTTTTCAATATTCACTTTTATAAGATTTTGAGTTACAAATTTCCCCCCTCCCCGAGACAGCATGCAAACCATTACAGGCTATACATGCACAATCATATTAAATATTTTCCACATTAGTCATATTGTGAAAGAAGAATTAGAACAAAAAGGAAAAACCATGAGAAAGAAAAAGAGAAAGAGAAAATAGTCTGCTTCAATCTGCATTCAGAATAAGAAATATTTTTAAAAGATCATAAAGTTTCAGGCAAGAAACAGAAGACCTTAGTGGGGGGTACATACAAGTAGTTGTTTTTTTTTTTGTAATAATTATTGCCAATTAAAGGCAAGTACTTCAGAAGAGAAAGCCAGATTTGGGAGCTGAGCAGCCGGTTAAGAAGATGGTGTCTGACAATGGTATTTTGATTTCTGTACCATAGTTTAAATATAAAGTGAACTCTTTCCATCTTGGAGCCCAGGAGGCCTGCTAGAGACCAAACTTCTAGAAGACCAAAATATTTGGAAGGCTGTGTTCTAAGGTCCCTTTTGCTGACTACAAGTGTAGTCTAAAAAACCATGGGGAACACACAGCTGTCCTGAAAACTGGAAGTGCTTACGTTGATGAAACTGAATTCTCTTTAGATTACTAATATGCCTATGTAAGATCAAAAAAACAGCACAGTGACTCCTGGTGGCCAACCAATAAAAACAGAGCAATCTGGACAAAGGTGATGGCTCATGAAAATTAGTGACATGGCATAAGACGTGTTCCATAGTAATTGTGGTGCCAAGGTAATTAGACACAGTATTTGGGTAATACTGTATCCCTCCAGGGTCTAGAATACTCCTGAAATATAAATAAATAAAATTACACAATTTTGGAATGCAGGTTTTGTTTTTAATGCCCTTTTTCTTCTAGTCAGTTAGTCAACAAACATTTATTAAGTGCTTACTATGTGCCTGGAACTGTGCTAATTTCTGGGGATATGAAGAAGGCAAAAAAGGTACTTGCCCTTGAGAAGAGAACATATGTGTATATGTATTGTATATGTATATACATGCATCTATCTATATCTATCCATCTATCTAGAGAGAAAGTAAATGATAGATTGTAAGCTCCTTGAGGGCAGAAAATGTTTTTTGCCTCTTTTTGTATCCCCCCTACACCTAGCATGGTGCAGGGTAATTATAGGTACTTAATAAATGTTTATTGATTGATTGATAAGTAAAAGGGCAGGGAAGGGCAGTTGACACAGAATTATTTAATATTAAGAAGATAAACTCATGAAGAAATTCAAGAACTGTTACAAGAAACATGGTAGACAATATTTGGGTAGAGACCAAGGGAGGCAGAACTAGTAGCAATACTGTCATCAAAGTATGAGACAGATTACTTGGATATAAGTAGGAAATAGACTCACGGTTTCTAAACAGATCACATGCCTAGCATGGAGGCATGATATATTAGTGATAGGGGGCTTCAATTATCTGGATATATGCTGTACTTCTATTTGGCCAGATAAGAGAATAATTTCTTGACTTATCTCAGTGATAACTTGTTTTTTTTTTGGAAAGGTGACATAAAGAACCAATGAAGGAAACTACCATTCTAGATCTGATTTTCACCAGACAGAAGGAATTGGTCACTGAATAGAAATGACTAGGAACCACTGGGGGAAGTGACCACTCCACCTGAGAATTTCTAATAGAGGAGGCAAAAGCTAGGCATAGCTGACAATCTCCCTAGAGGAAAAGCTTAGATGTCAAGAAAAAAAAAAAAAGCTAGATAAGATCCCATGTTTTAAAATTTTACAGGGGAAAGCAAAAAAAAAAATTTACAGGGGAAATCATACCTAAGCAGTGGTTTAAAAAGTATAATCAGAAAACAAGTGGAATGATCAAGAGTTAGAACTGATGGACAACCTAGGTTCTGTGCTATGATGTAATATTAAAAGACCTAGAACAGAGTTTTTGATCTTTTGGGGGGTCATGGATCCCTATGGAGGTCTAGAGAAACCTAGGGACCCTTTCTCAGACTAATGTTCTTAAATGCATACAATAAAATATAAAGGATTAAAAAGGAAATTAATTATATTTAGACAAAATACAATTATCAGAATAATTTTTAAAGTTCACAGATCCCAAGTTAAGAACCCATGACTGGAGGAAGGCCTTTAGCACATAGGGAATGCACTCCCTACAGAGGAATTATGGAAGAGCATTGGACAACATTCACACAAAATGAAAAGACACAAAAAGACTGTAATCCGTACCACTGGAAGATACCTACATCAATGAGATCTTTGTTGTTTGGTTGTCTCTGACTTTCTATAACTCCATTTGTTTTTTCTTTTGTTTTTTAAGCAAAGATACTGGAGTGGTTTGCCATTTCCTTCTCAAGCTCATTTTACAAATGAGGAACTGAGGCAAACAGAGCTCAGTGACTTGCCCAGGGTCACACAGACTATTAAGCGTCAGAGGTCAGATTTGAACTTAGTAAAATTAGAGTCCCTGACTCCAATCCTGGCACTGTATCCACTGTGCCACCTAGCTGCCTATACCAATGAGATTTGAGATCCATTATAGTATTGAAGATGTACTTATTCTTAGTATTGAAGATTTAGGCAGCTAGGTGGCACAGGGGCTAGAGTGCTGTGTCTGAAGTAAAAAAAAACTGAACTTCCTAAGTTCAAATCTGGCCTCAGACACTTAGTAGCTGTATGACTCTGAGCAAGTCACTTAACCATGTTTGCCTCAGTTTCCTCATCTCTAAAATGAGATGAAGAAGGAAACTACACAACTTCTTAAACCCTGTCATCTGTCTGAAAAATCAGCTAATTAATAGGAACATCTTCTAATTGTCATCTTAAATCTTTCATGATTAAAATAAACTATCTACATATGTAATGTTTTCTAATTTCAAACTTTATTTTACTGTTGTGAAGTTAGTCATAATAAAATCACTGTATGATTTCAGATATTAATAAATGGTTTCATCATCTGTAAAATAAAGACACTAAATCAGATGATTATCAAGATCTCTGAGCTCTAAATTACAGTTATAAAAAATATTCGTGAGTCCGTGAACATTTGCAAGGAAGATATTTTAATTTTTAATTTTAATCTTTTATATAAAACTTTTGTCATATGCTATAATGTTTGAAGGATAATTATATGTTACTAAAAATTAGTTTAAAAAGTTTAACCTGTCAGGAAGTTACTGGAACCCAATTGCTTAATATTTCATCATATTTAATCTTTTCAGAAGGAGTATTCAACTTGTTTTCATTTAAATCATAATATATTTCATCTTCTCTTGGCATAATTACATTTTTTGCCATGCAATAAGGCTAAAAGACCCATAAACAAGTTTTTGTATGTTTATGTATGTTTTTGTATGTTTAGTATTATGTAACATAAGGCTAAAATAGCCAGTTGAGGAACAGATCAACCAATTTATTAGGGAAAAGAAATAAGAAATCAAAGCAATTTGTGTGTGTGTGTGTGTGTGTGTGTGTGTGTGTGTGTGTGTTTGAGAGAAATTGAGGGAGGGAGGGACCTAACAAAAGAGGAAGGAAGGGAGGGAGATAGAGAAAGAGAGAAAGAGAGAGAGAGGGAAAGAGAGAGAGAGAGATATCAGGACAGCACAATCAGCTGATTGATTGAATATTTCATTTTTTAACTGATTGCTCAGTGCTTTATAGGCACAATCAGACCCTTTGACAGAGTATTCTGTATTCTGTTTCCTCATTTCATCTTTCATTTTAATGGGCCAGATACAGAACCAGGAATAAAATCCAGCTCTATCCATTGGGCTGTAGCTTGTACAAGAGATGTTTCTACAATTTTTCTGGCAATAATAGAACTTTAAAATTAACTCTCCATTTATTTTTTTTAACATTTCCTAAGCAATACAGAATAGGACTGAAGTGCTCTAAAATACTTGAAGTTCTATATGAATGTTATAGTTTTAGGACATTTTGATATTTTCTCTGTGACCAGGCTGCTATCTAGAAGCAGCATCCAGTATAAATTAAAGGTAATAGAAATGATTCACCTTCATAATTTTTTGTATGCATTTTGAGATCATGTGAGCTGCACAGGCATGCCCTCACTTAACTGTATTAATTGGTTCCATGAAAACAAGACTTTAAGAGAAACACCACCTGGCATAATTTAATCCACAAGAAAAGAGCTGACTAAAGCATAGCAGGAAATACCCTGGAGCAGAATAAGGAGTGAGAGCCAGGGCTACCTTGGTGGATAAGTTAATGACTTTGCAGTATGGTTTGAGACATTATTGTGGGGGTGTATTTACCGTATTTTAACAAAATTATTATAAAATTTCATTTTTTATGACATTACTTGGTGCTCCTTGATTCTGTATAATACACACGTCTTTGGACTATCTTATTCTTTTTTCTTGAACCATGCTATCCCCATCTCCTTATCCTCACCTTTTCCCACATTTGCATTGAAATCACCAAGTATGTATTGATTTAATACACCAATGTGATTGATGACTTAATTTGGAGAATATTAACAGATTCTCCATGAAATTTCCCTCTCTTTTCATCCTCAGCAACCAATGTTGGTACATAAACTTGCAATTATTTTCAAGACGGTGTTTTTACAAATATTTGTCATTAGTACTGTGATAAACAAATCCATGAAATAATGTTCATTGTTCCCTTCAGACAGAGTTATCCAGAAGTGTGTTGGAGCCAACCCAAATTGGATTATGAAAGCTGATTATTAAATTTTCAGTGTGAGTATTTAAATCTTGGAAACTGGCAAAGGCAATGAATCAGAGCTTGATTTATTGTTTTGTTGATTATTTAGATTTAAGAAAAATGGAGATGATGTTAATAATGCA
This sequence comes from Vombatus ursinus, assembly GCF_900497805.2. Taxonomy (NCBI): domain Eukaryota; kingdom Metazoa; phylum Chordata; class Mammalia; order Diprotodontia; family Vombatidae; genus Vombatus; species Vombatus ursinus. The sequence continues at coordinate 3,105,486 of NW_020954587.1, read as the reverse complement.
GATTCAATTTAAAAGTTTGTCTTGTAGGGGCAGCTAGGTGGTACAGTGGGTAGAGCACTGGCCCTGGAGTCAAGAGAACCTGAGTTCAAATCCGGCCTCAGACACATAACACTCGCTCGCTATGTGACTCTGGGCAAGTCACTTAACCCCAATTGCCTCATAAAAAAAAAAAGGTTGTCTTGTGCATGAGCTACTTGTTAAAACATTTAGGAGCACACCCCTGACATAACTGACAAAAGCCACTCTGTCAACTCCCATCTTGTCTCTCCAAGAGGCACCTGTGAGCCACCATTTTATTTAACTACAATGTCCTTTTTTTTTCTCTTTTGGCTTCATTTATACCAGAGATTCTTAACCTTTTTTTGTGTCATGGACTCCTTTGCGTTTGGTGAAGCATATTGACCCCTTATTGAAATAATGTTTTTAAATAATTAAAAGAAATATTACAGTTAGAGGTTATTGAAAATAAAGATGATTTTTTTTTCTCAAACAAATTCATGGACCCTGTCCCTGAAATTCCACCAACTAGGATTTGCCTCCCACAGCTTGCTGTGCCATTTTCTGCCTAATCTTGAACCTTTAGAGGAAAGAGACATTGTGAAATGGGGCCAATCATCTGAACATGTGCCTTCCGTCTCATCCTATACTTGCCTCCAGCCTGATCTCCAGCTTTATCTGGGAAGAGGAGTGGTGTCTTCCACTCAATAATGAATATTCTTATACTTGGTCATACTCTGCACATCTCAGTGATTCTGAACTCCTGTAGGTCATCATTCAAACCCCATTCCCCACCCCCATCACCCAATTCCTTATTTCCATTCTTTTCAACACTCCTACCTCAAAGTTCCAACCAAAAGTCAGCCATCCCTTCTACTGTGCCCTCTGGAATGCCTATTCTATAGGTAACAAAATTCCTCTCATTCTAAATCTTTTCTTCTCCCACTCCTTCCATCTTCTAGTTATCCTGGCTCCCCCTTAATGACACTGCTTCCCTGTCCACCCTTTCCAATACTGACTATATACTTTTACTCATTCCCCTTGGCTCATTGGTTGAGGAGATAGAGTTGGAATACTTGTTCCTCATTGACACTTCCAAGTTCTCCCTCTACCTCTAACAGCAATCTCTCCTCTTTTGAGGTCCATGCTATTTATGTCTACCATCTAATCAAAATCTTGGTAGCTGTTGTCCACATCCTGGTTACTTCCCTTCCTTCTTCAACAAATTTAGTTCATGGCTCACTCTTTCCCATTCCTACTTTCCCTGTTACTATGGAGGACAACACCATCTTCCTAGGCCCTCAGACTCACAACCTAAGAGTCATTCTGGATTCCTCACTATCTCTCACACCCTACTGTCTCTCATATCTTATATCCAAACTGTTGCCAAGGCTTTCCAGTTTTGCTTTTGCAACATCCTTTATATATGCCCCCTTCTCTCCTCTGACGCTACCACCACTCAAGCACAGGCCCTCATCATAACACTCCTGAATTAATGTAATAGCCTGATGCTGTGTCTGCTTACCTCAAGTCTCTCCCTTCTCCAATCCATCCTCTATTCAGCTACCAAAGTGATTTTTCTAAAGTGTATGTCTGACCATGTCAATAAACTTCACTGGTTCCCTATTGCCCCCAGGATCAAATACAGAATCCTCTGGCATTCAAAGCCCATCATAACCTAACCTCCTCCTACCTTTCTGGTTTTCTTACATCTTACTTCTAACACACAGTCTTCAATCCAGTGACAATGGCCTCCTTGTTATTCTATAAACAAGACACTCCATCTCTCAGTTCTAAGCATTTTCTTATATTGTCCCCCATGCCTAGGATACTTTCCCTCCTCATCTCCACCAACTGGTTTCCCTGGCTTCCTTTAAATCCCAACTAAAATCCCATTTTCTGAAGAAAGCCTTTCCTAACTTATCTTAATTCTAGTTACCTCCTTCTTTTAATTATTTCCTATTTTTTTCTGTATATCACTTGTTTGTACATATTTGTTTATGGCAGCTAGGTGGTGCAATGGATAGAGTGCTAGGCCTAGAATCTGGAAGACTCATCTTCCTGAGTTCAAATGTGACTTCAGACACTTACTAGCTGTGTGATCCTGGGCAAGTCACTTAACCCTGTTTGCCTCAGTTCCTCATCTGTAAAATGAGCTGGGGATGGCAGCACCTCTACCAAGAAAACCTCAAATTGGGTCACAGAGATTTGGACACAACTGAAAAATGGCTTAACAACAACAATGAAAAAAAAATTTGTTTGCTTACTGTGTCCCCCATTTGGTAATAAGGTCCTTGAGGGTAGGGACTGTCCTTTGACTCTTTTTATATCTCAAGTGTTTAGCATAGTGCCTGACACATAGTAGGTGCTTGCTAAATCTTCGCTGACCTACTGACTGACAAATGGTCATTCTTATGGTGATAAGCCTCTCTATATTTAGGTTGGTCCTTGGAAAACATACTCAGTCTGTGGCCAGAGACATACTCAGTCTTTCCAACGTATTGGAAACTGCCTGAGCTTATACTCCATTGGCATAGCCCTTATGAATCTATTGTCATCGTCATACCATAATGGAACATCAGTTTATGACTCTGTAATGGTTAGTGATCTGAGCCAGCCCTGTGTGTACAGATAATCAATCATCAAAACTAAGATTAGAATTAGGAAAAATCAACAAGATAAAATAATAATTGGGTATAAGTAATAATAATGTCAAACAATTGACACAATTCAATCTTGAACTATCTTTAAAAGAACTTAATAATCAAAAATAAGAAATGGAAAATGTAAATGACATCAACAATAATTATAAAAATTTTATACAGAAGTTTAACCAATGTAAATTAATTGTCCCAACAAGGAGACAAAAAGAGCCAAGACAGTATTTAGTCCACAAATACCCGGTTTAGTTGCCAAACGGAGAGAGAGCACCACAAAAGGAAACACCTGGTAGGAATATAAATTCATTTGTAAAATTTTATGATGCAGGATGATCAATGATTGTGAGCAATATCATCTTATATAGCAAAGAGAAGTAGTAGAAGGTAAAATTAGTTTTTTTAAAAAATCTTTATAAGATATTCACCTAAGGAAAGTTGTCCCAAGGGCATTTAAGGATGAAAATGGAAGATGAAAAACTTGTGAAAAATGTATGGTAAAACCATCACACCTGGACCCTGTGCTTATGTGGGGGTAGAAATGGCATTAAGGAAGACAAAGATGGGGGAAAGCAGCCCAATTGTACCGAGTATATATAATGAATTATGTCCCCAAAATATGTGTTTATACACACATACATACATACATATGTGTGTATATATATATATTTACACACTCACACATACATATATATGGGGAGATACATATGTATGTATGTATATATGTATACACACACATACATACATACCCCTGAGTTATGAGAAGACTTGGACAAAAATAGCAGACAATGTATAATATACATGAACATTGAGCTGTATTGTTAGGGATTATGAAGTAACATATTGATTGAGGCAATGCGACATGGGGTGTGCCTGTATATCCAAGAGATATAACGCTGCTAAACCTATAGCTAACTGGTAGAGCTTGGGTAGAGAACAAAAAAACAAAACGAGTAAAGAAAAATGTTCTTTTGAAGGTATAATTGATATTACAAAATCAGACAGTTATATCTCCCAGTGTATAGCATTGCCTCTGTAATTGTCATTCTCATTTTTGGTTTCTTGAAACTCATTTCGATTATTTCATATTTAAGTCATGTGCTAATGGAACCCAACAAATCAGGTGCTCCGTGGACCCAAACATAAAATTGATTGTTAGTACTTCTTTACTCACCTTATTTATGCCCTTTACCTTCAGGAGAAAAACAATGTACTTTCTCAGGCTCTGAAATTACCCTATATGTGTCTAGTTATTTTCATATTTGTCTCCCCCACTAAAATGGGAGCTCTTTGAGGGAAGAGATTGTTTTTGCTTTTCTTCGTATCCCTGATATTTAATGCCCGAAACATTTGTTGTTGTTGTCCAGTCATGCCTGATTCTTCATGATCTCATGGACTATACTGTCCATGGCGTTTTCTTGGCAAAGATAAAAGACTAGTTTGCCATTTCCTTCTCCAATGGATTAAGGCAAACTAAAGTGACTTGCCAAGGGTGACAGAGCTATTAAGTGCTTGAGATCAGATTTGAACTCAGATCTTCCTGACTCCAAGCCCAGAGCTTTATCCACTGAGCCATATAACTACCTCCTACCTGAAACATAGTAAGCACTTAATAGATAATTGTTGACTGACTTAATGACTGACAGATCTATGAAATTAAGTGAAAACCTATTCAGATCTTGATGGGATGACATTAAAATGCATTCTGAATAGCCTGTGATTACTTTTTAAGCTTAAGGTTAACTTTTTTAAAAAAATGATCATATTTATGAAATTAGGTGGAGAAATAGTATATAATATATATAAATGTACATATATGTATATATTTAACTTTTTTATAAATATATATGCTTTATCCTGAAGCATACAGCTAGCCATTTTTCGACTTTCTTCAGAGTGGTAAAGTGACATTTGGGGCTTCCTTGAAAAGAAGTCTATTTCCTGAAATATATGATTTCTGTGAAATTGGGCATGAAAAAACTAGCTCTGGAACTTGTACCATTCTGCCTGGCAAGCAACCCCTAGTACACATCTCTTAAATGCAACCCAGCCAAGTGTGGCCTTGAGAAGAAATGGTAAAGCAGAATCATACGCTTACAGAGCTTTTGGGACTTCTTTCTGGCTTCGGTACCCGTTCCCTATCCACTGGGCCACACTATCTCATAGGCCTTACAAATTTAAATAAAAATGCATCTACACTCTAATCCTGGTGTTGGCAAACTATGCTGTGATGGCCAAATCTGGCCACTGCCTGTTTTTGTACCTCTGATCGAATACAACACACTCATTTTGATATTGAAGTTCATAAAGAAGAGGTCATAAAGTTACTTAGCGCAAAGCCTGAGATTAGAACCCAGGTCCCCTAGCTCTAATTCCAGAACCTGACATTTGACTTTTCATAGTCCTTGTCTCCTTCCTCCATCTCCTCTTGCAAAGTGTCTCCATCAAATTTCTAAAAACGTACACAAAAGGAATGATGACAAAGGATGCCAAAGAGAAATGTTTGTCAGCTCTTCCACTCAGGACAGTACTAAAAAACAAAAACAAAAACAAAAACAAAACTAACAAAAGCCCATGGCCCTCTGAGCAGAGACAAATTGTTGGTGATGTTTGTCCTTTGTTTTCAAAGAGGACCAATGATGTCTTGACTCATGAGTGAACTGAATTTATGTGAGGTAGAGTTGCACAGTCATCAGCCTCACTTTGTCTTCCAGAATCATCGAAGTCCAGTGGCAGGACGAAAGTTAGGACAAACTGGTGATGGCCTGGGCTGCAGTGGATGACCTTGGCATCTTTGATGTCTAAACGTATCTAAGTGCTCTACAGCATCTGCTTCAGCTGCCTTTGTGGCCATCAGAGCAAACTGTTCTAATCTACCCATTCCACTGGAGGAGGTATTCACAAGCTTGGGACAGACACTCCCTTAACTCACCAAAGGGTTTGAGGTGGGTCAGTTATCCTCAACCTAGTTTATGGCTGCTGCACATGCTACGGCTTCTTGGAGCCACAGGTGAGAGTTGGGTGAAAGGTAGATACCAAAGGCGGATGAGCAGCCCTGAAAAGGGCTCGGAAAACCTTCATGCCACAGGTGCTAGTCCTTTCTGAACATTCATATACCCTAAAAACAGAGAATTACAGGAGGACAGAAGATTACAAAGACAGAGGACAGATTACAGGAGAGATGGAGGCCATAGAGCCTGGGCAGCCTGCTCCTTCAGGAGACAGGACAGGTGCAGCACCCAGGTAACACAAGCACCAAGAATCTAATAGAAAGCCTGCCACCATTACAATAAACAACATCCAAGTGAGGCCTATCAAGGCCACAGAGAAGAAAGAAACCAACTCCAGACTGGGGAATAGTACAGAAAGAAGTAGGTAGAAATGGAGCTAAGGTCAACAAAACCTGAATTGAGCCAGCAGAAGATTGAATTGGAAGCCAGGGATTCCTGTAGAAGGCAGGCCATAGTCCTAGCTACCATATCTAGAATGGCAGTTAGTGAGAAAATACTGGAATACAATATTCCAAAAAGTAAAAGATAGATGTTTACCTCGAATAGGAACCTATCCGGCAAAACTACAAAAATCCTGTAAAACTCTATAGTGTAAAATTTGGACCTTTAACAGAATGGAGAATTTTAATTTTAAATATTCTTGATGAAAATACTAAAACTGGTTAGCATCTTTGAAATATAAACACAAAAAAACCTTTAAAAGGTAAGTATATTTGAACTAAGGGAAAGGGTTAAATTATGATGAAGTGCTTACAAAGATAAAAGTCTCCCTTCAGAATTCCGCTAGTTTCCAAGGTCACAAAAATGGTACAGACACAGAGCCTGGGGGTGTCTTTGTTCTATGTATTGCTATGTATGTATTTTTCTTTAAGAGAGAAAAGACAAAAGTAGAGAGGATACACAAAGAAAGAAGAAGGGAAGGAACTTACTATTTCTCACTATTGGGAGGTATGGGAAGATGAGTATGCAAACATGATAGGTGAGACAGAGGGAATTTCACGAACCTTGCTTATATCAGAACTGGTAAATGGATAATTGAACACAGAAATACAAACAGTTTAGTGTAGAAATTCAATCAAATTCAATGAAGAACAGCCTAGAACAGAGGGAAGGGAAAGAGAGACTTAAGAGGAAAAGTAGAGTTGAGAAGGAAAGTCACAAGCAAAAAAAAAAATCCTTGTAATTTCAGGGGACAGATTATAAGGGGAGGGGGACAGAAAGAAAATCTAAGAAACAGTAGTAAGAATCTGAACTACATTTTCTTCTTTGTAAATATGGGAATGGGGAAGCAAAAAAAAGGGTACGTATAAAATGTATAAAATAAAATGAAGAATTGAAAAATGATGAATCAGAATCCATAAATATGCCATTTACAAGAAACACACTTGAAACATAAAGATTTACATAGACTTAAAATGAGAGATTGGAGCAAATGCCTCAAGCAAATTCGTAAAAACGGATTACAATCAACATTAAAAATAGACATGATTAAAAGAGAAGAGAAACTATATTATATTAAAGACATCATAGAATAATATCCGGGTACAATAATATATACATATGTGTGTCATGTACACATATATACATTTAGAGCCCAAACATGGACTGAGGTGACTGGAGATCAGATTTTTACACAATGTTGTGTACCACCCCTTGAGAAGTTTATCACAAAATACTTACAGCAGTAATTTTTGTTATATTAAAGAAACAAAGTGATTACTCATCGACTGGGGAATGGCTGAACAAATAGATGTATATGGATGCAATAGAATATTATTATACTGTAAAAATAACAAAATGGATGGATTCAGAGAAAGTTATACACTGTAACGTCCAAGAAATTTTCCTGGAGAGACAGCCTGTGGCACTATCCAAAACACTGTTAATTTGGGCAATCTTACCAGGAACCATTCTTTTCAGTTTTTCTTTATTATAGATTCATACCAAGGATGTGCCAATATGAATATTTGTTTTCCATTTTTATGCCTAATGAAAACACATCCAAATCTATCTCTCTGTCCCAACCCCGCCTTGACTTGCTCTCTCTGGTACATTAAGTAGGGAATATTTGCACTATACAGAATCAGTTCTTAATTCTGGAGGAGTGGGTGTCTTTACCTTTCTTTATATCCCCAGGGTTTAGCACAGTGCCCGCCATATAACAGGCTCTTAATAAATGTTTATTAACTTGCTGACTGGATTTAGGCCAATACATGGGTTTTAAAGCCAAGAAACTCACCATTAGGAAATAGAACTCAAGATACTAAACTTTGGTTTTTCTGACAAGTTCACATAAAGATTGGCTGAAATAACACATTTTAATCACACCAGCACAAGGATTGATGTGATTTCTTTTTTTTTTTTTTTGGGTAGGGGGCAGAAGAGGAGTAATACTTCCAAAGCCCTAAGCTGCTCATTTCGTGTCTTCACAGCATTTTGCTCCAAGAAGTAACTTGTTACCATTCAAATCACAGTGCCTAGTAGTGCATGGTAGGCAGTCAGCAAATGTTTATTGAGTGTCATTAAATTTTTCTTAGCAGTTCTTCCATTCACCAGCTCCAAAAGCAATGCTACAATTTGAATCATATTTCCTCCAATCTCACAAATTGATGATAGTATCTTTGAGCTCATGGATCATTATCTTGTTTTAGAGATGGACCCTCCATTGGTGCCACCCTATAAGCTGGTAAGACAAAGCAGTGCTTTATTTTCTGTCTCCACAGTATTTGAATAACAATTGACTGTTGAGAGGAGAGGATGAGCTGTACTAACACAGATGGGCTGTGTGCTCTGGACTGCAGTAAACACGACCAGGCAGAACATTTGGCTATTCTAGCTATGAGAACACCAGACTCACTCTTATGGCTTTCAGATTATCTCTGAAGAATCATTGGCTTTATAGAAGCTTCCCTTCTGAGCTTTCCAGCCTTCTTGTGTTTCTACTTTAATATGTCCTCGGAGCTATAGTAAGGTCAGGGAGTGTAAGAATTCAGCCTTGTGATAGCAAAGCAAATTTACTGACAAGTTATGTTTGTTAAAAGATAATTCCTAGGCCCAAAGAAACAACAAAAATAGACTAATAAACCAGTTTCTTAACATGCATTTAAAATATAACACAGGTATTTGAGTTAGATCTATAATAAATAACCAAGTCTTAAAAAAAACGATTCTTTGAAATTCTATCTGGTTGATAAAAATCTTGTACTATCCTCATGAATATCTGTCACTCCTTCTCTACCCCCCCACCTCCCCTCCCTAAGTCATTCCAAATTTATCTCACTGTCAAGCAGACCTCAATATTCCTTCCAGCAGATACACGCAGAGCTCCCAAATGGCTGTTAAGGCTGCCAGAATATATTGTTATTTCTCCTTCCCTGGCTGCCTGATTATTTTTTTAAAGTCTGTTGCTTGATTTTCTTTAGGTTTAACTTGATTTCTTTTTAAGGTCCTTCTCTTGTAGGTCAGTCCTTCTTTTAATGCCTAATAAAACCCTTGGAAAAAGACAAAACATGCTATTATTTTGAAATTCAGAGGATGTGTTTCCTTTATTAACATCTTTATTAACATCTATTTTTCTCTCATGATAAAAGATATGCTTGTGATTCATTTTAATGCCAAAGTAAAAATAAAAGAATCTGCAGGACAAAGATATGCTACGAAAAATGAAATTATGAATGCTATTGTTGAAGTGTCAAAAATGATCAGAACTTTTTTTTTTACTTCTCCCTAGGAAAAGAGTCACAAATTAATAGATATGAGTGAGCTGGGATAGATGATTCATCTAATTCATGTTTCAACTTTGATTTTTAAATGGCAAACCTTTAATAGTTATAGACTCTGTGCAGATGTTGTATTTTATGTAATTATCCATTTCCCTTTTATTAATGAAGTTTTATTTTACGAAAATTTTTGCATGACTTCATGTGGATGATGGCTATTGTATTTCTTGCCTTCTCAATGCATGGCGAGGAGAAGTAGAAAGAGGGAAATAATCTAGTACTGAAAATAATTTTTTAAAATAATTTAAGTATATGAATAGATTTCCCTTCCAAAAAATGATCTGTGCTTAAGAATGCCATTGATTGTTAATGTATATTGTATAACATTTTAATAAATGCAATTGATAAAATCTGTATATAGCATTAAATCATTCACTTATCCCATTTGTACAGTAGTACAGTCAAGTTTGGCTATTTAATTTTTTTAAAGAATTCACCATTGTATTATGCATTGATTATATAAAATTAAAAAGGTTTTATACAAATAAATTCAATACATCTAAGATTAGAAGGGAAACAGTCAACTGGGGGAAAAGAGCTTTGCCCCAAGTTTCTCTGTTAAAGGTCTCATTTGCAAGACATATATAAGGAACTGTTTAAAATTTCTAACAATAACAGGCATTCATCAATTGATAAATAGTCTAAGGATATGAACAGGCAGTTTTCAAGGGAAGAAACCCAAGCTATCTATAACCATATGAGAAAATACTCCAAAATCAGAAATAAATTATAATTAAAACAGGTCTGAGGTTCTACCTCACATCCACTATACTGGCAGATTAAACCCCCCACACCCCACCTCCCAAAAAAAGGAAAGAAAATTACAAATGCTGGTGGAACTGCAGGAAAACGTGCTAGTGCATTGTTGGCAGAACTGTGAATTGGTCTAGCCTTTCTGGAAAGTAATTTGGAATTAGATCCATAAAGTTATTAAACAGTGAATGCCTTTTAACCTAACGTTACCTAGCACTGTTTGACCTATATCCTAAAGAAACCAAAGAGGAGAAAGTCCTACATATATTAAAGTATTATAATAAACAAAAAATTAGAAACTATGAGGATGCTTATCAATCAGGGAATGACTGAACAAATTGTGGTATATGAAAGTAATGAAATACTAATGCGCTGTAAGAAATAAAGCAAAAGAGAATTTCAAAGAGACCTGGGAAGACTTGTACAAACTGATGCAGAGTAAAATGAAAAAAAGCTAGAAAACAACATATGCTATAACATCTTTGGGAGGCGGGGTTCTTGGTGCAAAATGAGGTCCTTGCAAGTCATTGAACCTTTAACACAACCAAGTTTACTTTGCCTTCTACAGTCAGGATACGCAACAAGGATCCAGTGGAACTTGAACTTCTTTGGGTACGACTTCCCTTATTCCGCAGTCTCTATATGGAGACTCATCTGGTTAGCAGGGCAGGATAAGGTGACTCAGGTAGGTCTGAGAAATCCACCAAGCTTGAGGGACCTAGACTACACATAGCTAGGAATTTTTATGCCTTTAGATTACCAGGAAGCTGCATCAGAGAAGCCAGGGTCAATCAGCTCTCTAGAACATCTTTGTCTTAGGCCAAGAGTGGGGAACCTGCAGCCTCGAGGCCACATGTGGCCCTCTAGGTCCTTAAGTGAGGTCCTTTGACTGAATCCAAACGTCATAGAACAAATCCCCTCAATAAAAGGATTTGTTCTGTAAAACTTGGACTCAGTCAAAAGGCTGCACCCAAGGACTTAGAAGGCCACATGTAGCCTTGAGGCCACAGGTTCCCCACCCTTGTCCATTCCCCATGTTGGCTGGGACAGTGGGGATTGAGAGGGGGTTGAGATTTGGAGAAGAAAGCTTCCAGTCACTTAGGCCAATGAGGTCCCAGGACAACTCTTTTAGGTAAAGTTTTTCCATGTTTTGGGTGGGAAGAATGAAGGTGGGTTATGAAAAAAAGAAAAACAGGCAATGTATGAATGGACAAATATTCAGAATAAGAAATGTATTTTTGGTCAAAGCCAACATAGGAATTTGCTTTGCTTGACTATACTTATAAGAGTTCTATATTTCTTTATTTATTTTTAGAGGGTAGAAGGAGGTAAGAGGGGGAAAAATGCTGGAAAACTGGAAAAACAATTTTTTAAAAATAGAAGGAAGGCCAGAAATAATCATAAGACAGCTTTAAAAGTTACAAGTTGAATTTATTATAATATTACATTAAAAAAGAAATCTATGTATAATAAATATCTGCAATTTCATGTATAATCATCCCCAAGTGGCCCTGGTGTTTAAAGTGGGCATGGGGCTCTTCCTGGGCACTGAGAATATGTCTACCCCTCTTTAAACACTTATTTCTATGGGATATTTCTAGGTGGAAAGAAGTATATACTCTTTGACATACTTTTTTCTAGGTGGAAATAAGTGAATACAGAAAAATGGATTAGAAAATATAAGCATTAGAAAATGGTAGCACATGCCTATAGTCCCTGATACAGTGAAGACTGAGGCTTGTGAATCACTTGACTTCAGGAATTCTGAGCAGTAGCAGGGCTCAAGTCTGGCACCAAAATGGTGAGCTCGTAGGAGTGGGAACCCACCAGGCTACCTAACAAAGAACAAACTGGTCCAGGTCAGAAATGGAGCAAGTCAAAACTTCCGTGTCATTTAGCAGGCATGTTGGACTTGAGAGTAACCACTGCACTTACATCCTGGGTGAGATAGGAAGACCCAGCCTCAAACAAAGAAACAAACAAACAAAAATCTACAGATCAGGAATAAACGAAAGAAGCCAGAGACTTATAGATAATGCAGAAGCTTCAGGCCTATAGGTCAGGAATATTTTTTTGAGAAAAGAATCAGTAGGTGCTGAGCATGGCAAGTACTAAATAATACCACCAAAAAAAGAGAAAATTATTGCATTTTAAGAGATAGGAAACAGGTTGTTACTGATGTGAGTCATTCCTGAGTTTCAGATCATTGACTTATTAGAGCAAAGAGCAAAATCATTGCAAAGCAAAAAGAAAGAATAATTTATTTAAAAAGATATGATGACCCTGACCTATTTAAACAAGTTATTGATAATGGAAAAGGAGATACGGACAGAAAGACAAAGACACAAACTACAATAATTGTCATGGAAATTTTTAACCAATGTAATTGGTTACTTATTAAAAATTAAACCAATGTACTTGCTATTGCAAAAATAACAGAAGAGCCTAAGAAACATCTTAATCAGCAGATGCTGAACTTACATACCAAATTGAGAGATATGGCAGTGAATGACAATTTATATTTAGAATAAAAATATAAATTTGTTTACAAAATCTTACAGAGAAGGATGATGGAAGATTATACATATACAGTATTACGTCCTAAAACAGAGAGAAGCAATGGAGGGTAAAAACAGTTTAAAACAAGCTTGACTATGGATCCACCTAAGTTAAGCCTCCCTGCAAACATTAAGGGGTAAAAACCAGTGCAAAAAAAAGCAGAAATAAAATGGCAATGATCTTTATAGAAAAACATTTTCTTCATCAAGGATAGTAAAAGCACCACATTTGATCCCTAACATGAGTTTCCAATGTGCTCACAGAAGAGATAGATACGACACTGAAGGGAACAGATTGAAAATCTGTTGGAGTAGACCAAATATGCACAAGGATGATTCATACTGGAAGCAACACAACTGTAAAAACGTGGAGGGATCAGTGCACTAGGGAAAAATAAATACCAGATAAATGAAAAAAAAAATCTCAGATTGCATAATACCTACAAAAGGATCACCCAGAAAAATATTAACAAGTACTGATCTATGTGCCTTCTTCTAAATCTCTATAAAAATTTTATGAGAATCATCTACCCAGTGCATCAAGGGAATCCTTGATGAGGGTATTAGTAGAGAGCAAGAAAGCTTTTGCAAGCAAAATTCCAAAGTAGTTCACATATTTACCATCAAATAATTCATAGCAAGACATAGAGAATATAAGTCACCAGTGTTACTATTGCTTATCGATCATAAAAACAGCATGTGATTCAATAAAGCAAAAGTTACCTTAAAAGCAGTCTTCCAAAAAGTTGTTACCTATCCATACATCAAAATTATTCGAGATTTCTTCAAATATGTAACAACAGGGTTAACCTTACTCCACAACCCTCGGATAATAAACAGCAAGAGAGGCCTAACACACCACATAGGCTAACCTAAACATGTTCAGTAGTATCAAAGAGTGCACTGAGTGCAGAGATCGAATTCAGGTAGAATTCTGGGGAAGGGAGCATCAAAAGATGCTCCTGCTTGTGAGTGACGTTCTGGTAGAAAAAACAAACCCTGGAATATTGTAGGTATTCCTGGAAGAAATTTATTATCACTCAAAAGAATTTGGCCTATCCATCCACAGAGGAAAAACAAAGTATATAAAGAATCCCTATTGCCAAGTTATGACATAAATTAGATTTAGATAATAGATAATTTAGATAAAAAATAGATATTAGATTAGATAAAAATACATTAGATAAAGAACCTTTAGAGTATATCTATCAGAATAAGGCAGCTAGGAGGTACAGTGGATAGAGTACCAAGCCTGGAATCAGGAATACCAGAGTTCAAATCCTACCTCTGACACTTACTAGCCGCTTGACTCTGTGCAAGTCACTTAACCTCCGTATCATTTTCTTTGTTGTAAAACGGGGATAATAATAGCTACCTCCCAGGGTTGTTGTGGGTATCAAATGAAATACTAATTGTAAAGAGCTTAGCATGGTGCCCAGCATATAGAAAGCATTATATAAACATTAGCTATTATTACTATGTATGTATATATCAAATTATTACTATACATGTACTATATATGTATATAGTATATATACTACATATGTATATGCCTATATTAACATATAAATATACATATGTCAACCTATGTAGATTATTTAAGCTCATTTGAGTTTTCAAAACATATAGATATGCAACTGTTGGGAGTTATAGATTGAAGGATCATAGAAAGGGCAATCTTCTACAGAAGATCTGTTAGAACAGGATTAAAACTTAAAATTTTGTTTTGCCTACATTTTTCCCTCAAAAAGCCAGTCATTAAACATTTATCAACACACCCCTGCCTCAATCTAATTCTCATCACCTTGCCCCCTTTCCACCAAGTGCTCACTGCACAAAAGATAATCAAAAATAGTAAATGATGACAACCCACTCATTCAAGCAAAATAGCAAACAGAAATCAAACAAGTTATAAAGATTAGATTATACCAGAGTATACAGAGTTTATGGACTCAAGATGAGATCTCAACTCAAACCAACAGAGAAGCCCTAATCTCTACCAAGGAGAAAGTCTCTGAAGTCTTGAGGTAAGCAATTTAGAAATGAGGGACATAAATAATCCATCAGCATAGAGTCTATAATTGAATCCATGGGAGTCTATAATTGAATCCATGGGAGCTGATGAGATCACCAAAAGAAATAGTATTGAGAGAGAATAAAAAAGGGTCCAGGGCAGAACCCTGTGGGACACACACGGCAAAGGAGACTGCAAAGGCTATACAGGTAGGTAGAAAACCAGGAGAGAGTCATGTCAGACAAACCTAAAGAGAGGAGAGTATCAAGGAGAAAGTGATTGACAGTGTCAAAGTCTGCAAAGGGATTAAGACAGGTGAGAATTGGGAAAAGGTCAACTAAAAGATCACTGGTAACTTTGAAGAGAGTAGCTTCAGGCAAATGCTGAGGTCAGAAGCCAGACTCTCTTCTTGAGAGTCAGAGGAAAGGAAGTGGAGGCACTTCTTGCATATGGTTTTCTTAAGGAGTTTAGCCACGAAAGGCAAGAGAGAGATGGGATGATAGCAAATGGATCAAGTGGAGATTTTTTTAAGGGTGGTGGAGACACAGATATTTTTGTAGGCAGTAGGGAAACTGCCAGAAGACAGGGAGAGATTGAAGATAAGTGAGAGTGGGATGATAGAGGGGGGCAATCTGCTGGAGAGGATGGGATGGAACAGGGTCACTTGGGCATGTAGAGGGATTTGCCTTGGCAAGGAGAAGGTTCACCATTTCATGTGAGATAGAAGGAGGAGGCAGTGGCATCTGGGCCATGTGAGATGAGGAGGAGGGGAGAGAGGAAGCATTCAGCAAACAGCCTCAATTTTTCAAGTAAAGTATGAAGCAAAGTTTTCAACTGAGAAGGTGAGAGTAGAGGAACCTTGGAAGGTTTATCACAAAAGGTGAAATTGATGGTTTTAATTATGTGGAATTGAAAAGTTTTTCATGAACAATAGTTCAAAAATAGTATAAGAGGGGAAGGAGTCAATTGTAAGAGAAAAAACTGTATCAAATCTCTGATAATGGTCCAAAATATAGATATAGATAGATATACATATCTATCCCATCCAATCTCTCTCTCTTTCTCCCTCCCCCCCCACACCCAAGACAAATAGGGAACTAACACAATATATGACCAAGAATCATTCCTCAATGAACATGTTGTTGTTGTTTATCCTTCGTTCTCAAAGAGGACTATGACATCAGGAAGGAGATATCATGACTTGCCAGTGAGTTGGATTTAAACGGTCAAAGAACAAGAACAAAAAGTTGTCAAAAAAATAATTACAGGGACAACTAGGTGGTGCAATGGATAGAGCACCGACCCTGGAGTCAGGAGGACCTGAGTTCAAATCCAGCCTCAGACACTTGACACTTACTAACTGTGTGACCCTGGGCAAGTCACAACCCTATTGCCCAACCAAAAAAAAAAAAAGAATAATTATAAACAAATAACCATACCAATGATTATTTCAAATCATAATAAGAGAAATATAAAACAAAATAATTTTGAATTTTCACTTCACAAGAGATGGGAATAGTCAATGTTGGAGGGCTGTGGAAAGTCAGGCGCACTAACATACTTACTTGGTGCAGCAATGAATTGGTCCAACTATTCTGGAAAGCAATTTGTAATTTTGCTGAGAAACTAACTAAAATGCCTATACATTTGATCCAGTGGCTTCAATGCCAAGCATATACACCAAGGAGGGTAAAGAGAGCAAGAAAGTTCTTAAATACCAAAGCATTACAGTAACACATTTATAGTAACCAAGAATTATAAACAAAGTAGACGTCATCAATTGGGGAATGGCTAAACAATGTATGACATATAAATGTAATAGAATATTACTGGGCTATGAGAAATGACAAACATGAAAAAAGCAGAAATTTACATGTTAACCTTGTTGTATATTTAAAAGGAATAGCAAGTTGTACATAGTAGATTTGCCGTTTCCTATGCAATCATCTTTTTTATTATACTATTAAAATGCTTGTTTTATTCTATAAATTAAACATAAAATAAATTTTAAAAAAGAAATGACAAACATGAAGAAGTCAGAGAAGCATGGGTAGATTATGAATTGAAGGAGAGCAAAGTAAGCAGAACCAAGAAAACAATATACACAATGACTACAATAATAGTAAAAAGCAAAGGAGAAAAAACCCTAGAAAATGAATGCATTGTAATTCCAATGACCAAGCTTGGTCTCAAAAGAAACAATGATAAAATGCATCTTCCTCTCTTCTGTGGAGGGATAGGAAACCAGGGTTGTGGATTGCTGCATATACTATCAGACTGTTGATGTGATAGCTAACTTTGCTCAATCTTTCATTTTTTTCCTAATTTTTCTTTCTCCTCTTTTGTTACAAGAAATGGATTCCTGAGTAAGGGAGGGCTGAGGCGTGTGAAATGAATGTCATATAAAAAGAAAAAATAGGATTGTTTTTAAAAAATAGTTGGATGAAGTCTGTTACAACACATATTTATCTCACTTTCCCCTGCTCCTATCTCCATACAATCATGCTGCTTTGTTTTTAAGTGTGTCACTTTAAGAACTGTGGTTCTTCATTTGAATGAATATTTTTAATGTGTTTTGAATTTAAGGAGGATCATTATCATATAGATGGCCAATCAATGAGTTCATGTGATGAAACTATAGAAAATTCTTGACAGCAGAGTGACAAGCACAATGAAGCAATTTTCTTCTTGTAATTATATATATGCATATGTATGTATATATCTATATATGTGTATGTATATACTTATATATGCATATGTAAATATATATTATATATAATATGTGTATGGATATATTGCTATGTATCATATATAGACTGTATAGTATTTATAGACTAAACAGTCCATATAATACATATAGAATAAAGATCCCATATATTTATATGTATATAGTATATATGTTTGCATATTATATGTTGTATATAGTATATATATACTATATGTAGTATATATTATATGTAGTACATATATACCATATGTAGCATGTATGCTAGTATAGTAATATATACTTACATGCCTATATACATATATGTATATATGTATTAAAAGAAGAAAACTACTCCGTTATGCTAGCCATTCTGTTTGTCAAAAATTTTCTACAATTTTATCACATGTATATGTGTATATGATAATTAGCATATATATGTACATATGTATGTATATATATTTACGTGTGTATGTATATTTATAAACAAACTCTATCCTGATCCTTAGGAAGTACCAAGAAATGCTCTTAAGGGCTGTATTTTAAAAGAACCATAGGACTTAGAGATGGAAAAAAACAAACAATTCATTTCATATCTAGTTCTGTCTAAATCTACACATGCTTATTTCTTATATTACATTTCTTCAATCACTAGTTTATAGTTCCCTCTGGCATAATAAAGTATTCTAATGGACATCAGGGTCAAATGATAAAGTCTAAACTAAAGGGTTGGCATTTCTTTCAGCCAAAATGCCAAAACCAGAAGTATTTTTCCTCTCTCGGGGAAGGAAAATTTCAAGTTTTGAAAAGCATCAAAATATGACAATCTGAAATTACAGAAGCACATTAATTAATCATATCATCAGGAATTTTAAATACCTCCTAATTGCCAGACCTTATGCTAGGCTTTGAAGATACACATATAAACACACATACGTATATAAAAACATACCCATGTATATGTATGTATGTATTCCTTGTCTTAAATTATCTATTTCACCTTTTGTGATAAACCTTCCAAGGTACCTCTTACTTTCCCTTTCTCAGTTGAGAACTTTGTCTCATATTTACTTAAAAAATTGAAAGTATTTTTTGAGTGCTTCCTCTCTCCTCTTCCTCCTCATCTCACATCATCTAGACATGGGGTGGGAAACCTGCAGCCTCAAGACCACATGTGGCCCTCTACGTCCTCGAGTGCAGCCCTTTGACTGAATCGAAACTTCACAGAACAAATCTCCTCAATAAAAGGATTTCTTCTGTAAACTTGGACTCAGTCAAAAGGCCATCCCTAGGGCCTAGAAGGCCACATGTGGCCTCAAGGCCACAGGTTCCCCACTCCTGATAGAGGCTCTATATGTATGTATATGTATATATATACATATAAATGTGTGTATATTGTTGTTTAGTTAGGTCTGACTCTACATGACCCCAAGACTTTGGTCTGTGGAGTTTTCTTGGCAAATATACTGGACTGGTTTTCCATTTCCTTCTCTAGTATGTCCCCATTTTACAGATGAGGAATTGAGGCAAATAGGGGTTAAGTGACTTACCCAGGGTAACACAATTAACAAGTGTCTGAGGTTACATTTGAACTCAAATCTTCCTGACATCAGGCCTGCACCTGATCCACTGTACTACCTATCTGTCCTGTGTATACACACACACAGACACAGACACATATATAATTACATACATATATAAATGTAAAGGTGGGGTTGAAAACTTACCATCCCATTTAAGATCTGATGCCTTAACTGAGAACCTATCACAGTCAATCAAAAGAAGTTAGACTAAGTGCAAAAAAAAAAAAAAAAGGAAAAGTCTTAACAGAATGACACTGCAAAAGAATCACCGATTGGACGGGCCTAAGAAACTTGTCGAGGCCCTAGAGTTTATCTCTTAGTTATCATTCAATTTGAGAAGAAATTCAGTAATGAATTTGGAACAGAAATTTCCAGCACACCCCTAAGGAGGAACTGCCAGAGGAGGAAGGGGAGACCTCGGCTTCATCACTAGTCAGTTCTCTGTCCTTTCCCTTTTGGCCAGAGGAGGATCTTTGGAGCTGTGCCAATGCCCCAGATCAGCTGGCAGCAATCTATATCACTGGAAGATCAAGGAGGGATGGATGCAGCAGGATCACTGTGCCCATGGGGAACTTATTGACAAACTCCACGAATGGGAGAAGGACTTCCAGCAGCCAGGATCTGTGAGTTCCCCCTTTTTGCCACATGGGATTTCTAAGCTTGAACCCACTTTCCCCTGGACTCTGAATGTCCTCGTGGGAGATTATGCCATAGACCTCTGGGAGAACGTTTTGTAGCAATTGTTCTTAAAGCACCACCTTAGTAAAGAGTTATCTGAGGCTGACCCAAGGAAGTGGACCAATTGAGGGTCAAGTTGATGGCATGAAAGAATCACTTCTGACTCCTGAGGGATAGAGGGGGAGATATATCCAAGCTAAATCTGAAAGTAGCAATTGAGATAAGGATCCTCAGAGCTTACAGAGGCTACACAAATACAAAGTAATTCCAGAGTCTCTGAAGGTAGGGTCTGGGGGAAGGGTTGGAGGTATTAATAGCTTCAGGGCATCAGGAAAGGTCTCCCACAGGAAATGATTCTTGAGCTGACTTTTGAAGAAAGCTAAGAGGTAGAGGTGATGGGTCAAATGAATCCCAACTGAAAAGCTGTGAATTATCTCTGAATTGTCAAATCTGAATTTTTTTTTTTAGTACTCATCTTTCTCTACCTCTTTGCTGCATTTCATACTATTGACTTCTCTCTTCTCCTAGATCAGGGGTGGGGAACCTGCAGCCTTGAGGCCACATGTGGCCTTCTAGGTCTTTGGATGGGGTCTTTTGACTGAGTCCAAGTTTTATAGAATAAATTATTTTATTAAGGGGATTTGTTCTGTGAAATTTGGATTTAGTCAAAGGGCCGCACTTGAGGACCCAGAGAGCCACATGTGGCCTCGAGGCTACAGATTTCCTACCTTTGTCCCAGATATTCTCTTCTATCTGGATTTTTGTGATAGTACTCTGTCTTCATTCTCCTCTCACTTGCCTGACTGCTCCTTTTCAGTTTCCTTTGCGGCTCATGATCAATGTCACTCCCTCTAACTGTAGGTACTCCCCAAGGTTCTGTCCTAGGCCCTCTTCACTTTACTTTCTACACATTCTCTCTCTCTCTCTCCCTCTCTCTCTCTCTCTCTCTCTCTCTCTCTCTCTCTCTCTCACACACACACACCTCATCATTTTTCATGGGTTCAATGATCACCTCTACAAAGATGACACTCAGATCTATATATCCAGTCCCCAGTTTCTTCCCTTTCCTACATTATCAATTGCCAATTGAATATTTCAAAATGGATGACCTAGAGATATTTCAAACTCAGCATGTTCAAATCTGACCTCCATTATCTTTCCCCCTGAACCCTTAGGCACTTAATAAATAGTTGCTGAATGACTGATTGTAGGCATGGGTAATAATAACCTGTGCCATGACACAGAGAAGGAAGATGAAATGTCATGTGTGGCAGCAAATTAAAAGAGCTTCCTGTAATTCCACTATAGAGTGTGAATGGGAGTAATGTGTATGTAACCTCAGTCCCAAAGCCCATTGCTATGGGACTCTGTCCTCAGTGGTGGAGAGCAATGTCCAGTGCATGTGAAGGGATGGGGCAGTGTTGGCTAGAGGGAGAGAAAGAAGAGTCCTTCATTCCTTCTTAAGACAGTCTTGGAGTTCTCTTCCAGTTTGGGGAGGGACCTTCTTTAAGTCTTCTTCCAGTCACTTCAGGTGCTTTTAGCTTCCAGCTTTAAGAGAAAAAAATAGAAGATGCCAACCCCATATTAGATAGCTGAAGGAAAACAAGACTCTGGGAAGAAGCCAATGTGATAGAGACTAGCTGGCTCCTTTCTCATCAACTACACTCTGCTCTTTACACAGCGCCACCAATGAAAGAATCCCATACAGGAGGGACTTTGGTACTGAGGTTACAATGTAATAAGTCTGGAAAGATAAACTGGAGTCAGATCCAGAAGGGCTCTAAATGATGAGTTTGAATTTAATCCTAAAACTAATAGGAAGCCACTGGAGCTCTTGTGAGCAGGGAAAGGGCACAGGCAGACTGTGCATTTGGAATATCACTTTGACAGCTGTGTGGAGTGTAGATTTGTGAGGGAAGAGACTGGAGGCAAAGAGATCAATTAGGAAGTTATTGCAATAGTCCAGGTGAGAGGTGATAAGGGCCTGAATGAGGGTGATATTAATAGTGTTCAGTGAGGTGGAAAATTCAGTAATTGCTACTTTAGCTGCAACCAAAAGAAGATTCAGAAAAATGAATTCCAAACCTTAAGTCAAAAACAATTTTCTGAGTTCTCTGATCCATGGTATAAAACCATTTAATATAAACCCATCCTGTGTGCCAGACACGGAAATATAATCTTGCCTTTGTTTGCAATTAGTGAATAGGGGCTGGACTAGTTATTCAATCGACATTGGGAACTGGAAGATAAGGAAAACCAGTATTTATTAAGCACTTACTATATGCCATGCATTTTGCTGTCAGTCAGCAAGCATTTAGTAATTAATTGTTATGATAAGATTAATACCTACCAATGTTCTCCTGTAACATGGATTAGGTCCACATCTCCTTCTTTCCTTCTGCAATATGGTTCAATTTTCTCTAAAAGGAGATAAAGTGGTGAGCTGCCTGACTGGCTCTTTCTTGCCTGAAGCTTCCTGGTCAACTAAGGACATAAAAAAAAGACTCATCCATGTGGAACTGGGCCCCTGGGATTTGAGGGTTTTCTGAAGATCAATCCTACACCTTCCTGCTGATCAGACACATTTCTATATGGAGGTGAGGAATGTGGCCTCATCTAGAAAAGGTAAGTGCCTCTGTATCTTTGTTATCCATCCTAGCTGTGTTAGGGTAAAGTAAACCTCCTTTTATTAACTGTTCGATGACTATGGTGACAACAACGAAGGAAAAAATAGCTGAACCATAAAATCATTAAAAAAAATTGATGGCAGGTAGGTATGCTGGTTCATAGACTAGAGTTAGAAAGGTCCTCAAAGGTCATCTAGTCCCCACATTTTGCAAATGAGGAAATTGAGGCCCAGGTAGGTTAAGTGACTTGCCTAAGATCATATTGGTAGTAAATATCCAAGGAAGGATTTGAACCCAGGTCCTCTGACTCCTGAGTCAGTTATCTTTTTGTTGTGCCAGATTAAAAGAAACCTTGAGACACACTAAAATTTATCCTCCTACCTTTAAGCCGCATTATGCAACTATACTTAAATCTTACCAGGTATATGGAAATCTATCCTTATTTTAAAGATAGGTGATTTTTTTAAGCATAGGTTTCCCTCCCCAGTCCTGCCCCCTCCCCCACAATATGCTCAATCAGCTTCAGTGACTGGGTCCCTTTTAGTTCCAGAATCATATATAAACTCCTGTGTTTGGCATGCAAAGTTCTTCAAAATCTGCCTCCTTTCTACATTTCCAGTCTTATGTTTAATTCCCCTCCAGAGCATTCTATCATCCAGCTATACTGGACTGTTGTTGTCCAGTTGATTTTCAGTCATTTCTGACTCTTCATGACCCAATTTGAGGTTTTCTTGGCAAGATATTGGAGTGGTTTGCCATTCCTTCTCCAGCTCATTTTACAGATGAGGAAACTGAGGCAAACAGAGTTAAGCAACCAGCTAGTAACTGTCCAAGGCCTACTTTGAATTCAGGTCCTCTTCACTATCCGCTGATAGAGTGCCACCTGAAACATAACACTTCATCACCCTTCTCACTACCTTTGCACTGGCCATACCCCATTTTTATAACATTCTGCCTCTCCACCTTCACCTTTTATTTCCTTTGCTTCCTACAAGATTCGGTTCAAGTCCCATCTTCCACAGGAGGCTTCGTTTTCTTACCCCACGGCTGCTATGCCTTCCCCTCTAAAGTTATCAGCAATCTACTTTGTATATAGCTTGTATCTAACTCTATCTATTACCTCACTAAAATGTGAGCTCCTTAAGAGCAGGGACTACTTTTTGTCTTAGCACAGTGTCTAGCATATAATAAAGCCTTAATATAAAGCTTGTTGACTGATTTTAAAAACCTTTTACAAAAGCCCATTTAAAAACTACTTCTAACCTTTTATTTTTTACTTTACATTTTCCTTCACATATCTACCTTCAAATCCTCAGTGACCTAATTGAAGTTGTGAGTATAACAGAAAGAGCACTGGATTTGGAGTCAGTTAATTCAACGAAAACTTATTAAATGCTATGTCCCAGGCAGCATGGTAAGATTCTAGAGAAACAAAGACAAAATTGAAAAGAGTCACTCCCCTCAAAATGTTCACATTATACGGGGCCTTAATCTCGGCTCTACCACTCACTGTGCTACTCTGAGTAAATTATTTTACCTCTGTAGGCTTCTGTTTCCTCATATGTAAAATGAGATGGTTAGTTTAAACAGAGTTGAAACAGGTCCCTTTTACTCCTAATATTTTATGATATTTTTCCATCTTAGTAATAGAAAGTTTTAAAAACAGAATAAAACCAAATGGTAATTTCCTGTAACATCCTTGATATGTTTTTTATAAGTAGGGCAATTTTATAATTAGTATTCTACTCTTGGATGATGAGACGTAGTAATTAAAATTTTTTGTTACCTTGAATTTTTCCTTTAATAATGACATACTATTTATGAAAATTCATTCTGTCAACAGTGGGGCTGGATAGGACAAAACTCTCAAAAGACTACTGTGTGAAAGCTTTGGAAAATAGCAACTGTAGGATTAAATAAACAGGTCCCCAGAAGAGTCGTCTAATTTTAGGGCAGCCAGGTCTACAACTAAATAGAGAAGTTGCATCAATTTTTAGATGACACCTGAAGGCCAACAGAAACACGACCAATAAGTGAGACTTCAAATGTCTCTTTGAAATATATCATAGGTTTTTCATTCCTAAAGTGGTGCTTTTTAAACTCTAAGTATGGCTTCCCAGGTTGAGAGAAAAGCATAAATCTGAAGAACTGATATTCAAACATAGAAATACCTTCTGGGAGGAATTTCTTCCTGGTGGGTCGAGAGCACAGGACAACCATCTACAAAATATACAGTTGCAATATATTATTCATAGTCTCAATGATTTATCATGCATAATTCACAACAGTAATACTGAATAATCTCCCAAAAAGTAATTCTCTAGCTTATATGACATGGTAAAAATCTCTTTCCTTAGGGGTCATTTTGATCACTTAACACTCTTTCCTAGAAAATGATGATACTTGCCAGTTGTCTATCTGTATAATAGCACTTCTCATCCAGTGTTTAATATATGAATTTGTTCTTGTTGTTGTTTGTTGTTGATTTGTTTCATTTTTGTCTGATTTGTCTGATGTCTGATTCTTCGTGACTTCATTTGGGGTTTTCCTGACAGAGATAACTGGAGTAGTTTGCCATTTCCTTCTCTGGTTCATTTTTACAGATGAGGAAACTGAGGCAAAGAAGGTTAAGTTACTGGTCTAAGGAGACATGATTAGTAAGTGTCTAAGGCTAGATTTGAACTCAGGTCTTCCTGACTCCAGGTGTGTACCACTGTGCCACCTAGCTGCCCCAATACACAAGTAAGGAGCTAATTTTTGTTGTAACAAACAATTTGGGCTTTTTGACACCTCCAGCTCCTCTTAGGAACAGACTGCCACCAGGGTTGTCCCTGCTGAACCCTGTCCTCCTTCCCTAGGAATTTATGTACCTCCCTCAAACCTTCCAGATTTGAACCTGGCTTAGGTCTCATCTTTGAATGTGGGTTCTTATCAGCCTACTCTAATGACTGTCCAGCACCTCTTCCCTTTGCTCACCACAGTTAGTTCAAATAGTTATAGGTGATTTTGATATAGAATTTGCTAGTCCCCAACCATTTTCTGAAGCTCTTTTGTAGAATAGCATGTTTCTCAATCTTTCTGAAATTTGGTATGGGAAGGTTTTCCAATATGGTACCTGTAGCCTATGGATATTAACCTGAGCCTTTCTGGGGCAGTAGAGCCACCAACAATATATAGCTTTGCCTCTCTGTGCCTTTTTCTTACTTCTCCTTCCCCTTTTTATTATTATGGTCAAGTACAAACAGTGCCTGACTTATGAATACATGATTTATAAACAATTCGTATTTAGGAATGAATATGGGAGTTGCCATTATCACCTCCATCACCATCACCACCACCACTACCACCACCATTGAAGCTCCAACCCCACTGTTTCCCAGTGCCACTACTAAAGCCCTCAACACCATAATTCCTATAGGCTGTAATCTTCTGGCAGAAGATTCCATATCCCTACTTTTCCTCAAAGGATCACAGGATTAAGAATTGGAAAGGATATCTGATCCACTTTCCTCATTTTCTTTCACTCTTCTCATTTTACAGGTGAGGAAATTGAGGGCAAGAAAGGTGATTTACCTTCAATTACACAATTCTTAAGAAGCAGAGCCAAGATCTGAAACCAGGTTCTCCAACTCCAAATCCACGAGTCTTTCCACTGTTCTCTTGCCTCTTACCTCTTCTATACTTTCCTCCTTCCCTCCAAGGTAGAAATTCTGCCAACCCTAAGACCCCCACTAAATAATTAGGGCTGAATAACTTAAATATGTTCCCTTTGCTACCCAGGTGGGCTGGTGATTCATGGGGAGGAGAAGACAGAGGAGTTGTAAACAAGTTACAGCTTTTAGAGAACTCCTGAGCTTCATCCTGGAAAAAGGTAGAAGCTATGAAAAGCAGGAAGAGCATAAGGGAGCTGACCCATGGATACATATGGCAAACAGGCTTGGAGGATAGTGCTCTGTCCCAAAGTATCTTCTCCAACACTGTCTGAAAATATTCACTTTATTTTGTTATACTACTTAAAATTCCTACAATGTCATGGTAGTGACTTTGGTTATAATATCCACTCAATAGCATAAAGAAATCCCCCTGTATAGATTCTAATCAGTGCAATACTGCTTACTCATGATAGGAGACATGACCAATTTAACTATCACTTTAAAAGCAAGGAAATGGGCAATTCAAAGCCCTTAAAATTTTACATCTAGATTTAGGACAAAGAAAGCAAGCAACAGGAAGGAACCTCAGAAGCAATATAGTCTTACACTTCATTTTGCAGGTGAGAAAACTGAAACCCACCCAGAAAGCCAAGCAGGTTTTTTTTTTTTTTAATCAGGAAAGATTTGAATCCACCGTCTTCCAACTTTAGATCCAATAAGCTTTCTACTGCATCAAAAAGGGAGGTACTATTCAAATCTGGCTGTCCTCCTCCTTCTTCTCACACATATACTGCATAATAGAAAAGTACCTCTTCTTATATTATGTTTTATGGTCATATAACATTGAAAGTAAAAAAAAAATGATCCATTACTGATAACATTTAGAAATCATCAACATTTGTTTTCAACATTGCCCAGGTCGGGGCTTCACTTTTTTTTTTTCCTTAAGATGCAGGGCTTTCCTGCTCTTTAACTCTGTCCGAAGAGAAACAAGAATAGTTCTGGTATTATCCATTTACATTTCATTGATTGATTAGCTTATTAAAATTCTCCATGAATGTTTTAGTTTGCATTATGAAATATGGTCTTTACAGCATCTCTCCTTCCCCTTATTCCAAAGTCTACATTTCTTCCAGATCGGCTCCTGGTACCAAGGAGGATGAATAAATGAATGAATGAACGAATAAATGAAATAAAAGGCATTTTATTACATAATTACATACACTATTACTTAATTACATAACATATATGGAAAGCACTATGATAAGAGCTGGAGAAAAAAGTAAAACAATCCCTGTTTTCAAGAAGCTCATTTTCTTACAGGTGAGTTTCAAGTCAGATAGAAAGTGAATATGGGCCTCACAGCAGTGCAAAATAGATGGTAATGCATTTTCTTTAATGGTATTTCCACTGATAAAATTATATCAGAAGTTGAGCCATTTGACAAAGGACTTTGGTGGCTAGAGGTTTCTTTTCTAGGTCTTCAGTAGATAGGATTTTAACAGCTGTATGATCAGTTGTGAGGTCTAAGATGGGTAGAATCCCAGGCTTGGAGTAATGGGCTAGCAGTAGGACCTTTGTGGAGGATGGGGAGATGGGAAAGAGCTGCTACTCTCAGGGTTTATAGGCTTACCTGCCTAATGTTGGTAGTACCTTAGTAGTTGGTGTTTACAGAGCTCCTTCCACAGTGATTTCTAGCGTCATCTCTGCATTGACACTGAGTGTGAACTACGGAAATGCAAAAGCTCCTCTTAAAAGGACATCTCTAAGGGAGAAACTGTCTTTCTGAACTTCAGTTTCGCCATCTGTAAAATGATGGAGTTGGATGGGCATTTTCATTAGTTGTCCCCAATGTCTGACATTCTGTCTCTCCTCTCGGCCTCCTAGCCTCTCCAGCTTCCTTCAAGTGTCAGCTAAAATCCCACTTTCTCTGAGCTTTTACTAGTCCCATAAAGAAAATAGTGCCTTTCCTCTGAGATAATCTCCCATTTAGACTGTAAATATTTTCTTTGTACATAGTTGTTTACAGGTTGTCACCTCCGTTAGATTAGAAGCTTTTCCAGGGCAGGACTGCTTTCTACTTTTTTTTTCTTTTCTTTTTCTAGTATCCCCAGCACTTGGAACAGCACATAGTAGGTTTTTAATGAATGTTTGTTGACTGCTTGATGTTCTCTCCTACACTAGCTTGTAAGCTTCTGAAGAGCAGGGATTGCATTTGCCTTTTTTTCGTAACCCCATCACTTGGAACAGTGTCTGGCACACAGTAGGCACTTAATAAATGATTCTTGACTTGACTATGTCAATATGTCAATACGACTATTCCTCCCTGTTTTAACCCTTTAGGACTCCCAAGTTCCCACGCCACCAAACGGGAGCCACTCCAAACCAGGGAGAGGTACAGACTCGGGGCGGGGCTGGGGCTGGTGGAAGGGCGGGAGGAGGTGAAGGGAGTGCGGGAGGGAGAAAAAGGCGGGGCCTATCCCAGAGGCCAATGAGCAACTCGGAAGGAAGCCCCGCCCCCTAAGGTCCCGCCCTCAGGAAGAGCAACCGCCGCCATGGAGGAGTATCAGCCCCACCACGAAGAGGTACCGCCCCTCCCCACTCCGGGGTCTTTGCTCCCCTCCACTGCTGTCCCCGGGGGGCGCCGCGTGATCTTCCTCCCCTTCACCACCCGATTCCAGTCCGCTCTCTGGACTGGCCCCATTGCGTGTTCCGAGGGGGTCCGGGAGCTGGACTGGACTGAGCCGTGAAGGGCTGGGCGGGGCTGGGGGCGCGCGCCCCGCGGGGGTCTGTGTGCCTTGCGGGGGAGGGGCGCTCGAGGGGCGCGAGTACCGCTGGACCCTCAGGCGGGGGGAGGGGGGCGGCCTTTCTTCCGGTCGCCCGGCTCCCTTTTCCCCTGCGGCAGGGCGTGGTCGTTGCCCGGTCTCCCCGAGCACCCCGGCACCCAGACCTGCCCCCCCTACCCCTCCGAAGAGCAGAGTTGACGCAGGCGCGTAAGAGGTGTCGGGGTCCGGACGGCCCCAGGCGGGATGCTGTGACCCCTCCCCCCCGGCGGGTCGCGATGCGGTTTGACCTCCGGACGGTGGGCGTGGAGACAGCTGCGCTCCCACCTGCCCTCGCACACGTGCTGGAGCAGCCCGGGCTTCCTAGGTGGTAAATAGTAAGCATGTGAGGCCAATGGTAAAGATCCAGGTGGTAAATCTCAAAAAGCAATGTCTTTAAAAAAAGATCTTTTTCTGGGTAATTATGCCTAATCATTTACAGATTTCACTTTTAGATAATCGGAAAAAAAAAAAGCCCTGGAATAGGTCCTGATTACCATTTCTAAGTTTGGAGTGTTGTTTTTTTTTTTTTTTTCAAATGAGTGATGTTTCCTGGACATTTGAATTTTGATTTGTTGCATGCTTGTACCACAAAGCATGGATATTAGAGGCTTTTATCACTGAGGTTTAAAATGGCATTTATTTTAACTTAGGCCACTTTTTGGGGCAGCTTGGTAGCAAAGTGGATAGTGGAAGACCTGAGTTCGAATGTAGCTTCAGATACTTAACAGCCAAGTTACGCTGGGCAGGTCACTTCATCCTTTTTGCCTCAGTTTCCTTATAAAATGAGCTGGAGAAGGAAATGGCAAATCACTCCAGTGTCTTTGCTAAGAAAACCCCAAGAGTGGGACAAGATTGACCCACAACAGGCTACTTTTAGAATGAAGCTAGTGTAATAACAGCTTCAAGAGCTGAAACAGAGGACCCTAAATAGAAATATCAGGTTCTTCTAAACTCACTTGACAAGGGTTTAGAGTTGTTTCATTCCACCTACTTTTGTTGGTGAGCTCAACCCTTTAATCCACACATAACTTCAAAAAGGTGTTCAAGACATACAGCTTCAGTATTTGTTCACTTGCTTCTTCTGAACTAACAAAGTATTAAGTTAATTGTGCACTTCTGAACAATTATTTAACTAGCAGAACTAGAAGCAATTTAAATACTTGATCTATTGACATAGAAACAATTTCACATATTTTGGACTGGGTAATCTACCAAATCATTAACATTTGCAAAAAACCCATGATTCAGTGATAACCTAGAGTCATCAAGTATTTGTCAGTCTTTTTTTTTTTTTTTTTTGGCAAGGCAGTTGGGGTTAAGTGACTTGCCCAGAGTCACACAGCTTCCTGACTCCAAGGCCAGTGCTCTATCCACTGGACCACCTAGCTGCCCCATGTCTTCTTATACTGTATGAATCGTCACTTTTCTTCTCCCACCCAGTGTGCTGAGGGCCTTCCTTTTCATCTCTGGACAATCAAAGGATTCCAACAGAGTGCTTGGCCATTCCATTAATTATCCCTCATTATGACTACATTGTTTGACCCATCTCCTTTTCATACGTATTGATGATAATCCTTTATGACACTTCTCTTCGAAACTCTTGAGTGGTAATGAATGTACTCAGTTATACCCACTATTCACTCTCTATTACCTTTTTGGTGACCCACACATTTAATTTTTCAGAGACTAATTTTCCATAACCAGCAGAATTTTGATGTTTAAAAATGGGCCTTTGTTTTAGGAAGAAGCTTGGGGGTCATTAAAAGCACTTCACCAATGTCTGTCACTGCCCATTAATCCATCTTTGCCCAGCAGGCTCCAGTAATAGCTGTCCCTTGTAACATGTGAATAGTCCAGCAAAATAAATCAACATAATGGCCTTTCCTGAGAATTGATGTTTCATTTTGTACCTCTAGTCCATTGCCTTTCTGCCAAGAGGTGAGAGCTATGCTTCATCATCAGTCTTTTGAAATTATGATTGGTTGGTATTTTGTTTAGAATTCTAAGGTCTTTCAAGGTAGTTTTTTTCTTCAGTATTTATTAAATTATTTTATGATTACGAATTGTTTTCCAGTGTCTGCATTTCACTTTGCATCAGTAAATACAGCTCTTCCCATATTTCTCTGAAGCCATCATATTTATCTTTCAATGATGCAGTAAAATTACATTATTTTCATATACAATTTGTTTCCCAATTGATGGGGATCTATTTTGTTTCCATTTACTACAACAAAAAGTACAGTATTAATCTTCTTTTACATATGGGTCCTTTCCCTCTGTTCTTGAGCTTCTTGGGCAACGTGCCTAACAGAAGTAATATTGGATCAAAGCATGGGTAGAGCTTTATGATTATGGGGGAGGTGGTATAATTCCAAATAGTTTTCCAAAGTGGCTGTAGAGATTCACATCTCCAGCAGTCTACAAATAACCTCCAGCCATAACTGCTATTTTCTTCTTTTGTACTCTTTGCTTATCTGATGATTTGTGCAGAAGCTTTTAAATTATGCAAAATCAGGATTGTCCATTTTCTCTTATGATTATTCTTATTTCCTGTTTGATAGAAAATTCCTCCCCTACATTATTGTGAAAGATATCTCCTTCCTTTGTCCTTGAAGTTCTTCTTAGATATGATCTTTTATATTTAAGTCATGCATCTATTTGGAGTTTATTGTGGTACGTGACTAACATGTCAACCTAATTTCTGCCAGTCCTTTCCAATTTTTCCAGCAGTTTTTGTCATATAGGAAAGGCAGAAGTTGGTATTTTTGGATTTATCAACACAGTGCTACTCTGTTTAATTTCTTTTGGGTCTTGTTTACCTAATCTGTTCTATTGATCAACTTGTCTTTTTAAAACTAAGATCAAATATTTTCATCTTTAAATTAATTTAGTTTGTGTGTAATAATTTTGGCCTATTATTATAGCCGTATCATGAGTAATTAATATCTCTCAATTTATTAAAGACTTGATGTTTTTTTTAAAAAAAAGTGTTTGCAGGTATATTGATCTAAGTGTGTCTTGATTAGGCAGAGTCCTACAACATCATTCTTTATTTACTTAGTTTTTCCTGTGGATACTTAGACCATGCTTGTTTGAGTGTTTTTCAGTCTCATGTAGGAAGCTCTGCAGTTTTTCAGGGCTTAGGCGCAGTCAACACAGGCAGGAGCATCTGCAGGATATTATTACCTATAAGTATTCCCTTTTCAATTTCCAGCCTTCATGCCCTGGGCATCTTTAATGACAGTGGTGTAGAACCCCTAACCAAAAGAGACCATTGAAGCTATCTGGTGAGACACTGTGTTGTGGGGGAAAGAGTACTGGGCTTAGAGACAAGAAAGAAAATCTGGGTTTGAATACCATTTATGTGGCCTTGGGAAAGCCAGTTAACCTTGCTGATCCTAAAATAATACTTACAATACCATTCTCATTGGGGTAGTTAGCAAGCCTTCAATTTCCATATCACTGTTAGTTATTATGTAATAGTACAACTTATACCTAACTTATACCTAATTCTTCTACAGTATCACTGACAACTTCGGGGAGTGGACATCCATGACTTTTAAGATAACCTGTTCTACTCTGGCACAGGCCTAATCATTAGGGGGTTTTCCCTTAAGTCAAATCTAAGTCAGATTTAGACTTTCTGCAACTTTTTACCAGTGACTCCTTGTTCTGCCCCCTAGAGCCAAGCAGAACATATGTAGCCCCTTTTCACGTGAAAGCTTAAGATACTTGAAGAAAACTGTTCCAAAGAGGTCTGTCTGTACTTGAGGAATATAAGCTCTCATACTCTTTCACATTTCTTTTATTCCTTATGGGGACTAGTGGGACCCTACTGGATAATTATATTTGACAAATTAGTTTGAAGTAAAGTTCTTTATAGAATATTGGCCAGACCAAGCTGTGCCCTTTCCCTCATTCCTCTGCTCAGTCTCTCAAATCAGGGGTGTTTTGTTACTGTAGCTGCAGCCTGAAAGTTTTTAACATTTTTTCCATCTCCCCTTGTTGTCTCTTTCCTGTTATTGACACATCCATCTCTTTCACATGTACTGGAACTTTTCCTAGTATGTTTATTGGATTGTAAGGAATTCAAAGAGGTGTCATCTTAAAAGTAGTATAATAGCTCCTTATTGTATCAAGTATACATTTCTTAGCCTGGCATTCTAGACTCATATAATGTAGTTCTTCTCACCTTACCTATCTAGTTTTATTTCCCACTACCCCTAAACAAGAGCCCTTTGCTCGAGTCATTCCTGGTGTCCTGACTGACCCACAGACCATTATAATTCTTTTTGAACTCCTCTTTTTATCCTTGTTTTTCTTCTCTATAGCAGTGCTCAAAGATTCCTCCTCTCCCACATAACATTTTGGTGGATAGAGTGCTGTACTGGGAGTCAGAAAGGTCTAGATTCAAACCTCTAACCACTGGCAGATCAAATAACCCCTCTGAATCTCAGTTTCCCAATCTGTAAATAGGAATAGTAATAGTACTTGTCTCACAGGGTACGAGGCAAACTTGGAAGTGCAGTGTAGATGAATGCCAGTTATGATGACCTCTATACTGCCCTTCCTCAAAGGCCTTCTTCCATAGAGCTCTCCTTAGCCCACCTTGATCTCACCAGGTAGCTTCGATGGTCTCTTCTGGTTAGGGGCTCTATCCCACTGTCATGAAAGATGCCCAGGGTATGAAGAGTGGAAATTGAAAAGGGAATACTTATAGGTAATAATATCCTGCAGATGCTCCTGCCTGTGCTGACTGTGCCTAAGCCCTGATTACTTGCCAATGGACTTCTTTAGTCTGTGCCAGACAGTTTTTACAGGGGTGGAGAACCTGTGGCCTTGAGGCTTTAAATATTTCATAAACTATTGGAGTTGGAAGGGACATTAAAGATCATGTAGCTCAATACCCTTATTTTATAGTTAAGGCAAGTAAAATCCAGAGAACTGAACTGAATAATCGATTTTTTTCAAGGTTATATAGCCAGATAGGGGCAGATATGTATTCTCCTAATTGTTTAATAAGTCATTTATGTGAGTCTTGTCTTTCAACATGATCATAATAATAAGCTCCTTACTGATAGAATGTAAGCTTCTTAAGGGCAAGAGGCTATTCTTTTTCTTTTGGTTGTAACCCTAGTGCCTGGTGCAGTACCAGGTACACAGTAAATGCTTAATAAATGCTTGTTGATTGATTAATTACATACAGGTTTGATTTTTTTTAATTCTCCCTGAGCTTGTTTACTGATGGGCATATAAGATACTTAATAAATATCTTTCTATTTGACTGCTGCTTTGAAAGAGAATTGATCAAAGTTGATCAAATTGATTACTTCAAACTAAATCAAAATTTTAGTTTGAGAAAAGCATCCTTTGTTTTGTGGAATACTATATTCTTACATTTAGTCAGCTGTAGAATTTTGTTGTTGAAGGTAATTTCCAGTTAGGTTTTTCAGAATATATTCCCTGTATCACATTAAGAGTATGCAGTGAATCAATGAAGGAAGCATTTCCCATTTATTACCATAGATTATACATTATAGTTTTCTGCAGTTCATTTCTTTAAAAAAAATAAACTTATTGCTAATTTAATAAACATGAGAGATAGAAGCAGAGACTGAGAAAGAATATTTCCACACAGAGGATTATATGTGAAGCCACAAATCTATTAATTATAGATTGCTTTTCTACAAAGTATATAATAAATTAAATATGTTCATCTTAAAGCTAGTATTATACCTTCTTATTGGTTTCCCTACCTGAAGTTTCTCTGTAGGCCAGTTTGCTTGACTCATAGGAAGTGCTTATTAAATGCTTGTTGACTGACTGACTGCTTATCTGTTTTTCTCTCTGAACTTTCTTTATTTCTCTTCTGTACATTTTAAAAGATGCTACAGTGTCTTTTTTTCTTCTTTTCTTTTTGGCAACATTTTCACTAGTTCCTTCTTGTTATTCAGTCATTTTTCAGTTGCATCTGACTCTTGGTGACCCCTTTTGGAGTTTTCTTGGCAAAGATACTGAAGTAGTTTGCCATTTCCTTCTCCAGCTTATTTTACAGACAAGGAAGTGGAAGCAAACAGAGATAAGTGACTTGTCCAGGGTCACACACTTAGTAAGTGTCTGAGGTCGAATTTAAATTCAGGTCTCTACCTGAATTATGTACCACATAAACTAGCTACTACATCGCTAATAAAAAAATGGCAGAATACAATCTTAGTAACATACAAACAGGCTTAAATCTACACATTTGTCATATCTAAAACTGTATGCTTTATTCTTAATCTTGGATCCGTCACCCATTGATCAGGAGTTGTGAGAGTTCCAAGAGTCTTTCCAAGTTGTTTTTTCTTTATGTTGTTGTTACTGTAGATCATTCATCTGGTCCTGCTCATTTTGCATTAGTTAATTTTAAAAAAATAATTATTTTGATTTTGAGTTTAAACAAAACCAAATAAAATGGACATTTCTAGATAGTAGAACAGAAAAAGAGGATTGTCCGTGAAACTGCAGATATATATTGTAATATACAGCTTGCTTTTCTTTTTAAGTATATAATAATTCAAACTGTAGCTTTCATAGCTAATCTTGCTTGTCTGTGCTTCTTTTTGGCTTTCTGTTCACTCTTCATTTTTCTTTTTTAAAAGATACTTCAATTACTCACTTTTCTTTCTTTTCCTTTTTTTGGGGGTTATCCTATCCCCCTCACTCTCCTAACCCACCCACTTGAAATAATAAAAGAAAAACAAAGCCCTTAACAGTGCATAGTCAGGCAGATTGGCTGTGTCCAAAAAAAAAAAAAAAAAAAGCTAAATCTTTTTCTTAAGTCCATCTGTACCTTGAGTCTCTGTCAGGCAGTGAGTGGCATGCTTCATCATTATTTCTCTGCAACTAGGTTGGTCATTGTCAGTCAAGTCATCTAAACTTCTTTTTCTTTGTGTTATTGTTATTGTGTAAATGGTTTGTTCTGATACTGCTCACTTTACTCTCCATCAGTTTATCCAAGTCTACCCAGGTTTCTCTGAAACCATGACCTAAATCACTTTTTATAACATGAATGTATCATGTTAAGAGTGCATTATCAGTACATTCATACCCTGTAATTTGTGTAGCTATTTCCCCAATCGATGGATACCCCCTTAGTTTCCAGTTCTTTGTCACTACAAAAAGAACTGCCATAAATATTTGTACATATGACTCCTTTTCCTCTTTCCTTAATCTCTGGGATACAGAGGGAGGAATAGTATTGTTAGTTTTTGCAGTTTGGTGAATTTGGGTTCATAGTTCCAAATTACTTTATAGAATTGCTAGACCAATTCACAGATCCACCAATACTGGATTTGTGTGCTTGTTTTCCAATAGCCTCTCCAAAAATTGTCACTTTTCTTTTCTACCATATTTGCCAATATGATGGATATAATGTGGAATTTCAGAGTTGTTTTACTTTGTATTTCTCTAACTATTAACAATTTGGAGCATAGCTTCACAGAGCTGTTGATAGCTTGGATTTTTTCATTCGAGACCTTTTTGTTTATATTCTTCGATCATTTGTCTCTTATAGGCAGTTATTCATTTCTAAAGGAGAAAAAAATGCCCTCCACATGTATTTTGCATTTTTAGTGGTTTATTTCCAGATATTGGCAAATTATGTTAAATATCTTGTGTTCTTTTTCTGTCACATGAGATAGTCACTATCTGCTGCTGCTTGAATAATTTCCAGAGACCTAGATTATTACTATCTCCTCAGATTATTTTAGAATCACCACTCTCACCTCCATGCTTTTACACACACACATTCACACATAATGTGTGTGCACACACACACACACACATACACATCAAGGGAAAAAAGATATCTGACTTTAAAAGCTTACCATGCTAAAAAATTCTGAAGATAATCATTTCTCAAAAGGACTCTCATTTATTTACAAAAATATTTATAGTAGATTTTTTTGTGGTGACAAAGAACTGGAAACTAAGGGGATGCCTACCAATTGAGGAATGGCTGAACAAATTATGGCGTATGAATCTAATGGAATCTTATTGTACTCTAAGGAATGTTGAAGGGCATGGTTTCAGGGAAACCTGGAAAGACTTGGATCAGCTAATGAAGAGTGAATTGAGTGGAACCAGGATGAGAATTTTTGTTGTAGCAATAACATTATAAAGAAAAAGAACTTTGAAAGGCTTAGAAACTCCAGGAAGTGCAATGACCAGTCACATGTTACCCACTTGCTGACAGAGAAATGATGGGCTCACAATGTAGATTGAGACATATATTTTTTGCACAAGACCAATTCAGGAATTAATTTTGCTTGACTATGAATATTTGTTTTTCTTGTTTTTCCACCAATGAGGAGAAGGTAAGAAAAATAATTGTATTCAGTTTAATTTAAAATTTTCAAAAATTTATCTTTAGAAGTTATCTTTAAAATTTATCTTTAAAAGTTTATCTTTCTGGGACTCCTTTAAGATTCTGCTCTACCTTTCAAATATTAGAGGTCTCAAGTGAACCTTTGACCAGTTCTAAATTATAGTCAATTCATGCTTGAATTATCTAAAAGCTTAAAGACCTGAGTGTGTGTGTTTATGTGTGTGTCTGTGTGTCTGTGTGTCTGTGTGTCTGTCTGATTAAAGAAAGATCTGGATGTTTTTGACATCAGATATTTGGAGACAGTATTATTATTTTTCCATTTTGTCCACTTCTGCATGGACATGAGAAACTTATAATTATCTCGGGGAGTTGAGATTCCCCCAAATTAGTCATGCCATAGAACAGGGGATCTTGACCTGGGGTCATAAACTTGTTTTGTGTCTGTGAGAAGGACCAGTATTTCCCCAATAATGGGCATTGACTCTGCTCTGTACCTTGGGCAAGTACTCGACCTCCAGATTCCCACGTCATACAATACATAATTCTGGCATGCATGATGTTGACTGTTGCTATCAGTTGACTATGTCTACTGTAGAACTTCAGGATTATTTACTGTCCAAAACAATTCACCATAATATTTGTCTAGAATACATCTGTGGTCTAAAATGTGATACACCTAAACTGTAAAGTTCTTTCATTTCTTTTTTGAGATTTGCCATGCTTTGAGAAAATACAATACATAAGAATTTGAACTTATTAAACAAATAAAATGAAGTGTTTTTTTTGTATTTTAAAATGATTTTTTTTTTTTTTTGCTTGACAAAAGCATTTACCACAAGAAGTTCCTTTAATCAGTCACATTTCATTACTTAATGTGTGCTGGGCACTGTGCTGAGGATACGAAAATTAAAACTGAAATAATCCGCACCCCAAAGAGATTACACTGTATCAAGGGCAATAACATATACATAAGTACAAATACAACATAATTTTGGGAATAGGGAACATTGGGGTGTTATCAAGAAAGGCCTTTTTTTTTTTAAAGAAACCTTTTAAATTTTTATTTTTGCACACAGAACTGCAAATACTATGTAAAACTTGCTTTTCCTTTTAAATATATAATACAGTTATCGTGTAATTTTCTTTTTTTCCCTCCCTCTCCTGTCCCCTACCCTAGAGATGCCTACCATTAGACACAAATGTGTGTGTCTATGCATGTGTACACATATGTATATATACATGTATGTAAATCCATACTATGCATACTTCTGTTTATTAGTTCTTTCTCTGAATGCAGAGAGCATCTTCCTTCATAGGTCCTTTTTAGATAGTTTGGGTATTTATAATAGTCAAAATTACTTGGTCACTGAAAGTTCTTAAATATAACTATTACTGTATGCAATATTTTCTTGGTTCTGCTTGTTTTGCTCTTCATTATTTTGTACAGTTTTTTCCCTGTTTTGCTAAAATCATCTAATTCATCATTTCTTATAGCACAGTAGTATTCCATCATGATCAAATACCACAATTTACTTAGCCATTTCCTAACTGTTGGGCATCCTTGCATTTTCTAGTTCTTTGCCACCATGAAGAAAGCTGCATTACATATTTTAGAACATATAACTTCTTTTCTTTTTTCCATATTCATATTGGAAAACAGACCTGATAGTGGTATTGCTGGGTCAAATGGTATAGGCAATTTTATAACTCTTTGAGCATAATTCCAAATTACTATCTAAAATGGTTGGGCCAGTTCACAGTTCCAGCAAGAGTAAATTAGTGTCCCAATTTTTCCACATCCCCTCCAACATTTGTCACTTTCCCCTTCTATTGTTTTAGCCAATCTGATAGAGGTAAAATGATAGCTCAAGATTGTTTTAATTTATATTTCTCTAATTAATAATGATTTAGAGCATTTTTTCATATGACTATAAATTGTTTTGATTTCTTTATCAGAAAATTGTTCGTATCTTTTGACCATTTATCAATTGGGGAATGACTCATATTCTTATAGATTTGACAAAGCTCTTTATATATTTGAGTTATGAGATCTTTATCTGAGAAACTGTCT
This sequence comes from Vombatus ursinus, assembly GCF_900497805.2. Lineage (NCBI taxonomy): Eukaryota > Metazoa > Chordata > Mammalia > Diprotodontia > Vombatidae > Vombatus > Vombatus ursinus. The sequence goes on along the minus strand of NW_020954587.1, from coordinate 3,066,208 downwards.
ATAAATTTTTCCCCCAGTTTTCTGCTTTCCTTCTGATCTTGGCTACATATAATTTTGGGAGTAGGGAACACTAACACCCAGGGCAAAGAGGGGTGAAGGTACCAGGAGAGGCCTTATTTTAAAGTGGCATTTGAGCAGAGCTTTGAAGGAAGTCAGTGTGAGTAATCCAGGGTATTTAAGATACAATTCTGTTTTTAAAAGTTTAATTTATATACAACTTTTTAGGAATGCCTAATGCATTGACTTGAGTCAGAGGACCTGGGTTCAAATATTACTTCTGGCTCTTACCTGAATGACTTTGAGCAAATCATTTTGTCCCGGTTTCCTTATCTGTAAAATGAGAGGGTTGGAATAAATGATTTCTGAGATCTACGTCTCAGCCTACATAGCTATGATTCTATAAATAAAAACAATTCTATATCAAAAACACTTTATCATTTTATTGTTTTTTTTTTTAGATTGGCTTCAATGCTGATGAAGCACACAACATTGTGAAAGAGGTATGTTATATGCATTTTGTTCAATGCATTGTACCAACTGGAATTTTCAAGGGTCATGATTTAATTTTTAGTAGTGGGGAGAGCATCAGTTTTAAGACATCATCATTTTTTATATAAATTCCCTAAAGCACCATGGGAAGCTTTAATTTGCACATGCGTAATTTGCATATTGGTTGAGTATTGTCACTTGCCTTGGGTGTTTTAAGTGTTTCCTCAGTCTAGGGAGGCATATTCTTATTTTCTTAAACAGACATTATCTTTTTTAGGTAAAATGGATCTTAAAGACTTTTTATAAAGGCTCAGTAGGAAACATTGCATTTGTAACAAATTTTTCAGAAATTATTAGAGAAACTTATGATCTTTTAGGTACTTTGCAAAATTAGTCATGCCATGGAAACAGGAGTTTTTGACCTGGGCTTGTAAAATTGTTGTTTGTTTGTTTTTTATATTTTGACGGCTGTATTTTGATATAATTGACTTTCTTTGTAATTCTATGTGTTTTATTTTAGAACCATTCTGAAAAGGGTCCATAGACTTCATTAGACTAGGACCACCACCACCACCACCACCATTTTTCATACAGTCCACAAGCTAAGAATGGTTTCTGCATTTTAAAAACCATTTTTAGCTCTTGGGCCATACCAGGGGTGGGGAACCTGTGACCTTAAGGCCACTTGTGGCCCTCTAAGTCCTCAAGTACAGCCCTTTGACTGAATCCAGACTTCACCGAACAGAATTCTTAATAAAAGGATTTGTTCTGTAAAACTTGGACTCAGTTAGAAGGTCGCACCCAAGGACCTGAAGGCCAAATATAGCCTCAAGGCCCCAGGTTCCCCACCCCTGGGCCAGACAAAAGCAGGCACTGAGCCGCATTTGGCCTGTGAGCTAAATTTTGCTGACCCCTGCACTAGACTATCATGACACAAAAAAAAAGTTAAGAATTCCTGTTGTATAGAAAAACAGTCGATGAACTGGGAGTCAGAAGCCCTGGGTTCATATCTGCCACTTAATTAAATGTTTTTTGACCATGGATTAGATGTATATAATCACCTACATGTATGTGTAATAATAACAATTTTAGCTAACATTTATATAAATATATTGCTTCAATGTTTGCAGAATGCTTGCATCTATCATTTCATTTGATCATAACAACCTGTGAGATAGGTACTATTGTATCCACATTTTCCAAACAGAGGAACTAAGGCTTAGAAAGCCCAACGCCACATGGTAGTAAGTGTCTGACGCAGGATTGGACTCCAAGTCCAGCACTATCCACTCTTATACCTACCTATGTATATATGTAAAACCTATGTGTATATGTTTAGTTTGTTTAGAAAAGTATTTGTTTCAGCTAAGCTTTTGCTATTTCTACCATAAGTTGCCTGAGTCGTCAATATTTAATCTTTGTTCTCCTGTGCTCTTAGTGTATAGATGCTATATTGGGCGGTGTGGATTATAATCAGAATAACGTCAACCAATGGACTGCAGCTATAGTGGAACAATCCTTAACACATTTGGTAAAATTAGGGAAGACGTATAAATATATAGGTAAGTAGTGGGGTCTGTATTCACTATTTTACTATTTCTGATACTCATGACTTTTTACAAAATTTATAGCCTTCCCTCTCAAGTACTTGAATGGGTCTGTGATCTTTCTGATTCGGGAGTTCCCTCCAACAATGCAGATTATAGTTGACTGATGCCTGCCCTTCCTGTTCTACTGTAATCTGTATTTACAAAATTTAACTACATCCAACGTATCGGAGGCTTTCCTCACTTTCTCTTGACATTATGAGGGTGCCAGTGAAGTAATCTGAGCTGTCATCTTTCATACTTGATGTGTGATCTGTCCGTCTTCTCTTCCTGTCATACAGTTCTTTGATGAAATCCTTTACTGTTGTTCTTGGAGTTCCTCATTGGTTATGTGCTGCATTGCCCTCTCTGTGATACTCATCGTTAGTTCTTTGGAGGCTGTGGTGCACCATGTTTCACTGCCACCGTAAAATATTACTTTTGAAAAGATAACTTTCGCTTTTATGGGGAGCTTGGGAGTTTTTCAGTTTCCCAAAAGCAAGCCATATCACTTTCTTTCTCCTGTTTAACTCTGGGCCCAACTCGTCCATCTTTACTCTCTGTCCCAGATAAACATACTGGTGGACAAGCTCTGTGGATCAACCACCCAAAAGCATATTGAATTTTGGGCACTAGACAGTCTGCATCCACTTGGTCTCCCCTCTGTGGAAGCTCCTGGGAGTGAAAAGGTTGTGTAGTGTTCTCCATCTTAACGTCATCATCACAACATCATCCACAAACAGAAGCATCTGAAGGACCTCATCACCCACAGGGAACCCCTTTTCAAACTGCACACTAGCCTGGATCTCTTCCATGACAGTGGTGAATACCTTTGATGAGTATACAGTCTTCCTGTTTCATGTCTTGTCTGATGTTCATTATTGAACAGAGTTCTTTCTGCTGTCCAAGGAATCTTAAATGATTCCGATGGGAGACTCCTTGTTGTGAAACATGACATTTTGTTCTACCATATCAGATTCCTTTTTGGGGGAGGCCTTATATTCTCCAATCTTTCGCTTAACCATTAGGTGGCAAAGATATGGTCCATAGTTGAATTTCACTTGTGAAGCCTGCTTGTTTCTACTGCTGGTTTTCAAAGTACCAGCCTTCGGTGTAAGCTACAAGTCTGGTCTCTTTTTCATGAACCATACTTTCCCATGTATCCTTCCCTAATCCCTCTTAATCAGATATGATAGCTCCTTCACCTGAACCATTAGAGCAATTTAGTTACAACTCTCTTTTAACTCTTAACACATTCTGAATCACATTATGGTACTCTTACTGTCTCTGCTACATTGTAAACCCTTTGAGGTGGGAACTTAACCTTCATTTACATTTCTGTCCCCCAAAGTGCAGTGAACTTAATAGCCACGCAGCAAATATTTGTTGAATAAATGAATTAATGAGTTAATCAACAAATGGCATGGGAATTTTAACAGTTGCTCTTGTAGGCTCTGCAAAAAAATTCAGTCTCTCACTACACATGAAATTAATTTAGTCTTTTGAGTAGCCATGTACTTTCCCTGTATTAATGTTGCCTCTAACAGCACTGCTGTCCTCAGCACTGTTACTCTCACAATACGTAGAAATGACCCTGCATTCTCAAGGCTATGTCAGTAAAGAATAATACCAACAACTTATATTGGGATAGAAAGGCTTTGAGTTTGGGCCTAGTAATGAGCTGTATGTTATCTAAGATCCAGCCTTGCTAGTGTGGAGAGGTTCGTTACTAGGTTGGCCAAGCAGTGATACATTCGTTGGCCACAGCAATTCTTGAAGAATATCTTTGGTGGTTGGAGTATTCATACCAAAGAAATCAAAGATTTTTGAAATATTAGAATATTGAAGTAAACTAATGTTTTGTTATTTTCTCCATCCACTCGTTATTTGTTATGTTATTCATTATTTTTATAGATTTCATACCTATGAAATCAAACATTACTTTGTTAAAGGTATGAAAACTTCATGTATCTTATTTTTTTAATCTTCTTTACTTTTGATTTCATATATACATCTTCTCTTTGTTTTTGAGCTCACTCATCTTGTGTTTTTATCTTTTAGTTACTTGTGCAGTAATGCAGAAGAGTGGATCTGGTTTACACACAGCCAGTTCATGTTTTTGGGATACCACATCTGATGGTAAGAGCTTTTAAAGATATTCTATCAAAGTACAATCCATACAAAACCAGATAAACCATTTTTATGACTTAGTGCATTTCCTTTCTATTTCTATCATGTTATATAAAAGTGGTAAGATTCTAAAGGGGTCATAGTGCAGAATTATTTTGTATGTGGTGAGACTCTCGTTATCTGACTTTGAGCAGATGCTGCTGAGGATTGATAGGGACAGAGCTGAGACTCTGCCTCATGCCATCCCTGCCCCTGTTAACTACTTACTGCTATACCAGGATCACTGCCTCAGAGAGTATCCCCGTTCTGAAAGTGCCTTCCTGGATTATGGGAATGGAGTGTTTGCAAGTGTTTGAGTACATGTAGATTTTACATCTTGGTCCATAGCCTTGGGGGAAACTCTTGGTGGATTGTGGTTTATTCCGAGAGAGTATGGCCTCAGTAGCTACATTGTCAGTGGCAGCAGAACAAGTGCTGGGTTTGAAGTCACAGGACCTGAGTTTTAAATCTTAGTTCTGCTGCTCAATGCCTCTGTAACTTTAGTCTTGTCATCCTCTTTGGGACTTGGTTTCTGCCTGTGTAAAATGAGGGAATTCGAGCAGATGCCCTCAGTATCCTTTCTAGTTATTAATCTTTGATCCAGTGAAAGGCCTGATGAAATGCTGTATTGTTCTCTCAGACTTGGCCACTGAAAAATTCTTGGGAGCTTTCAGAAGGTTAGCAGGAGGGACAGTTAGCTATGAAAATTGTGATAGAAATGGTGATAGTACTTGGTAGACCCCAGGAACTCATGTGATGATGCCTTTGTGGCTCACAATTATGCCTGAAGAGCTGTTTCCTCCAACTTTGTTTAAAAGTCATGCTTTCAGACTTGTATCAACTCAGCTTGTGCCTCCTAGATGGAAGTGAATGTGATTTTATTTAATAGATTAGAATGTCACTGATTTGTAGCATCACTTTTTGCTCTAGAAAATCTTGAAGGATGACGTTCATGACACACTGAGGGGAGGCAGTGTGTTCTCGAGTCTGAACAGCATCAAAAGATACTCATGTTGTTTGAGCCATGTTTAAAATATTTTTCATTCATCCCCTTAGGGAATGCATATCAGGCACTACCCCATATCCAGTATTTTGAAAACTGAAGCTTATCTCAGCTGATCTGTAATATCTGGAATCTGCCTCTGCTCCTTACTTTCTGTGTGTCTTTGGGTCAGTCACTTAACTTCTGTGGGCCTCAGTTTCTTCATGTGGGTTGGAGTAGATAAGAGGTATCAAACACATTTACCTTTCTGAGTGCAGCCAAAGCAGATTAAAATGTAATTGGGAAAACCTTAACAAAATGAAACATAGATAATGTTAATATGTGGTTTTCTAAATCTGTGCTGCTGGCAGGGATTCCCATTTCTATTTGAGTTTGGCAATGCTGGAGCAGTTGACTACTAATTCCCCTCCAGCTTGAAATTTGTGATCGTATGACTCAGCGGAAAGGTACTGGTTCTAGATTGTAAATGTGTTAAGGATCTTGTTATCACAATACAGTCTTAGCTGGCCACTGTCCTTTTCACAAATAATACCAGTCCCCCTATGAGTGATGTGAATTTGTGGCTGTGAATTCCTTAAGGCTCCAAGTATGTATATGAATCAGTTAATTTACCTATGCTATATCCAGTTGTTACACAGTCATAGGTTCATTTTGGATGCAAAATTTCTAATTCTTGGTCCCCAAATATGTCAGCAGAATCTTAGTAGTGGCTAGGAGATGCTGATTGAATTGATCCTTGATGATAGCAACTGGCTTCTGTGTACCCTCACAGTCCTAAACACAGTAGTGCGTGTTGAAAGTTTTCCATTGTTCTTTTCAGGTGGTTATGCTGCGTCAACCATTGCACACCTAGTACCACCGAGATCCAGGGGAAAATGGTGAGCTACACTTACCAGTGCAGCCTGAACCAGATTAAAATATAATAATATATTTCCTGGTATATAATAAATATAACCCCTTAGAGACTAAACCCAGGTGGAAGAGGCGGCTGTCAGTAGTAAAAAAAATACTATGGGATTGAACTGCTTTCTCCTATGCTTCCTAACTGCCAAAAAATTGCTAGAGTCCATGAGTCTACCAAGCTTTTATCTGCAAAGTCTAACAATTAGTGAACTTACTCACCATTAACGAAACAAGATGAATAGCCAGTATGAAATATAAGAGAGGAAGGACAGATAAGAAATGGTCTTCCCTTCCTAATTAGCTAGCTACCCCCCCTTACATGGCACATCTGACCAGTGGCCAGTACTGCAAAATCCTTCTTGGCTTCCTAGTCCATTTGGTACAGGTCAAATAGATTGGACTCCAAATAGTTTGTTGTTTTTTGAGATTGAATCTTTCCTGTCTCATGGAGGCTGAAAGTGCATCAGCTGCTTACTGGTGCCAGACTTAGTGTGGATACGTATCAGCGGCTGTATGACAGCTCAAAACTGCTGAGCTCAAGTGGTCACAGAGGAGAGAGGGTGTCTCACCATCTGGAGGTGCAGAGTTATGGGGCCTATCAGGGAAAATCCAGAGCTTACCCAACACAGAGACTCTGCTTTATCAAACTTGTCAGGGATGTGGTTGATTTCCCTCTCGTGTTTTCATCTTTAATCAAATCTGTTCTTTTCCACAAAGAGTACTAGGTCTTTCAGTGATATACATCCAAGGATTTGGAGGTGTGTTAAGGCTGAGAATACTTTAAGGGACTGAGTCATTGAGTTGAGCTTTACTGTACCAAGAGTTTGCCCTTGTACTTTCTTCTCTAATTTCTCAACAAGCTAAATAATACAGCTTGGGAGAAGGAACTCACAGTCAAGGAATTCTTCAGGATGTGGCACCATTCCAGAGCTCCAGATTTGGTGGGGATCCAGAAAAAAAAACCTAATGGAATTGATGTAAGCCCCTCAACAAACTGATTTCTTAGAATGGGATGTTTCCACATTATGCCCTGACTCACTGTTGAGAAAACATTGTAGTTTACTTGATGACTAAGCCTTGCCTTTGTCAAAATAGCCCATATCTATTTCTTGCCAGTCTCTGCAGAAATTAGTTCTCCAAAGACCTTCTGAATTTCAAAGACAAAATCCAGGTGATATCATAAATAAATTAGGGGAGATGGAAAAATTTACCTGCCAGATCTGTGGATGAGGGAAGAGTTTATCACGAAATAAGAGCTGGAGAGCATCACATAAAGTGAAATGGATAATTTTAATTACATGAAATTAAAAAAAATTTACACAGACAAAACTAATGCAGCCAAAAGTAGAAGGAAAGTAAGAAGTTGGGGGAAACTTTTTGTAACAAGTTTCTCTGATAAAGGCCTCAATCTCAAATATATAGGGAACTGAGCCAGATTTATAAAAATAAAAGCCATTCCCCAGTTGCTGAATGGTCAGAGTGTGGTGGGTGAAAGATGAATTGATTGAAGAGACAAAGGTTCAAGCTTCCAAGTATTTTGGTTTATTAATAAGCAATGCATGCCAATTGCCTAACAAATCAGGATCAGTCCCCTTCCTCAGTTTAGGCTAGACCCTAAATATAGGGGGAGACTGACTTTTATACATTAAAATAATCAAATAGGACCATTTAATTAAAAGGGAACGATACAACATGATGTCATCTGATTTTTAATTGGAGGAAAGCATAGGGATTTTACTCATTGTGGGGGCAGGGGGGGGCAGTGAATAGGTGCAGTTCCCTGAAGTGAGAAAAAGAAATATTCCATTCTTCCTGAGTGTCTGTAAATAATCAAAGGAACATGGAAACAACTGATCGATCAGTATACAGTTAGTTTTCAGATAAGGGTTGCTTGAGATGTACAATTGTGAGAAAACTCCTTGCATCAGTGTTTTAATCTGACCGAGTTTCTGGTCAGCTTAACCTAGGTCAGGGGTGGGGAACCTTAGGCCTCAAGGTCACATGTGACCCTGTAAGTGTGGCCTTTTGACTGAATCCAAACTTCACAGAACAAAGAAGTATGGATTCAGTCAAAGGGCTGCACTTGAGGACCTAGAGTGCCACATGTGGCCTTGAGGCCACAGGTTCCTCATCCCTGACCTAGGTCCTTAGTTAAGAGTCTGTAAGCAGCAGGTAGGGGTGGTCCAGCTTTCCAGCCACACAGGGCTAGGTTCAAATAATGTGATAAAATTTTTTCATAATTCCCGTAATTGAATAACATTTTCTCACAAGACAGAAATTGAACTAGACCCATAATTGAATAGAAAGGGAACTGAGCTAGCTTCAGAATTGAGTCACAAGATGGAGTCAGTGTGGTTCACTCCATTCCCATGACCACTTGCTGCTCCAGTCCCCTCAGTTCCCTCAAAAGGATATGAACAGGCAATTTTCAGAAGAAGAAATCAAAACTATCAATAATCACATGAAAAAATGCTGCAAATCACTATTAGTTAGAGAAATACAAATGAAAACAACTCTGAGATACCACCTCATACCTATCAGGTTAGCTAACATGACAGAAAAGGAAAATGCCAAATGCTAGAGGGGATGTGGAAAAATAGGAACACTAATGCACTATTGGCAGTATTTGTGAACTGGTCCGGCCATTCTGGAGAACAATTTGGAACTATTCCCAAAGAAGTATCACACTGCATATTCTTTGACCTAACAGTACCACTACTAGATCTGTATCCTAGAAAAGATCAAAGAAAAAGGAAAAGGACCTATTTGTACAAAAATATTTATAGCAGCTCTTTTTGTGGTGGCAAAGAATTGGACATTAAGTTAATGCCCATCAGTTGAGGAATAGCTGAACAAGTTATGGTATATGATTGTGATAGAATACTATTATGCTTTAAGAGATTACTAAGGGAATGATTTCAGAAAAACCTGGGAAGTCTTACATGAACTGATGCAAAATGTAGTGAGCAGAATGAGGAGAACATTTTACAGCAATATTGTAACAGTAGTTGACTGTGAAAGACTTAGCTGTTCTGATCAATAAAATGATCCAAGACAATTCCAAATGATTTATGATGAAAAATGCCATCTACCTCCAGAGAGAGAACTGATGAGCTCTGAGTGCAAATTGAAGCATACCCTTTTCACTTTCTTTAATTATCTATTGTGTGTGTTTTCTTTTGCAACATTGCTAATATGAAAATATTTTGCGTGACTTCATATGTAAATCGGTATATTGCTTGCCTTCTCAAGATGTGGAGGTAGGATAAACAGGGAGAGAATTTGGAACGTAAAATTTTTAAAAATGAATTTGAAAAATTTTTATGTGTGATTTGGAAATATTTAACAGAATAAATTTTAAATTTTTTTTTTTAAAGATGAAATCTAGTCATTTAGTGGAGTAACTTTTTCTAGCATCATCTTCTCATCCAGAAATTCATATGGGTAGTACATTTGGTGGCATAATATGATCTAAATCAGAAAATTAAAGAATTCTTCATTTAATCACAAAATCATTTGGGGTTTAAAACAGTTGTATCTATTGCCCTTCTCACTTGGCAGTGACCATCCGAGCCTGTATAACAATTCAACAATGGTTGCAATTGGGACTGGAGGTCTCATGCTCTCTACTTAGCAATGTCCAGTGGCTTTGATATTATAGTCTATTGGAAAATACATAATGCTGCAATCTGATGTGGGTAGACCAAGGTTTTGCTGACACAGAGTTTTGGATGGTGCCATTAACTCATGCCTGGGCCAAGTCTTGTTAAAGACCAGGTTATACCAAGGGCAGGAGTAAATGGCTGGAATTAGGAAAAGGACTGGTAGAAAAGTTTTCTGAAAACAGATCCAAAATGTATGGAGAGTTCAGTTATATACCTGTATTTCTTAATAGGTCATAGGATTTTAAAGTTGGAGGAGACCTTAGAGATCATAACCCAACCCTCCTTGTTTAATAAATAAACATAACCAGATAGATTAAGGTTAAGAAGTTGAGCTACTAGGATTTGAACTCAAGTTCTATGGCTCTGAATCTGGGCATCTAGCAATTCTACCACAGCTACCTACTTTTCAATAGGTATAAATCAGTCAACCAGCTTAGTGAGCCTGCTGTGTCAACAGAGTTTGTGTAACTTGGTATAAAGGGCTGTTCTTATGCATGAATACCACCAATATCCGGGTCTCTGTTAATCCCTTGTAGCTGTGGAGTTTCGAATGCCTAAAGGGTTTTTTTAAGTTATTGAAATTATTCAAATATTAAAAACTATTTCCTGGTTACTTTGGTGTTTTCTGGTGTTTTATTTTATTTTATTTTATTTTATTTTGTCTTTTCAGGAACCTGTACCGTAAGATGGGAGAATCAAACTATGAACTGTATCGTCAATGTTTTTGCCATTGCTATTATCCTGTAACTAAATGGAAATATTATACCGCGCCTTTAACATAAGATATTATCAAAATGTTCTTGAATAAAACTATTCATAGTATTATTTAATTATCTTATTTTTGCACTAGAATTGAAAGTGTGCAATTGACTTCAGAAGAGTAAAAATTGACCATTGTAACTAACTAATCTTAGAGCTCAAAGCATACTTTAAATATTTGCATAGTTAGAAAAATATCAAACCCAGAAAAATAAGACATCAAAATGTCTAAATATTGTATTTATATTTGCACCAGCCTTCCATTAACACTGTATATCCAGGGAGATGGAGGAATTAAGTTTGAGATAATAAAGTTCTCTTGAGTTGGAAAAATAGAATTCTACCTGCATAAGTTTGTATAAATTAACCCAAGTTCTTAGTTCAATAATTATCAGTGCCTCATTTGGTTATACATGCAAGATACTCTTAAGTATTATATATTTTTCTTTTTTAACGAGTACTGTTGTATAGTAACTAGAATTAACTTTTAAAAAGTAGTTATTTAATGATTTATTGCCTTTTGTTTCAAAATTCCAAGTTAACAATTGAACAGTATTGGTGGATTGATTTTTCTAGCTCAATAAAGTTCACCGTAGAATAATAACAGATATACTGATTCAATAATAATTGTCTTTCAAATCATTCATTCTATGTTCAACAAATATTTGTTGATCACCCGCTATGTACTACATTCTGTTTAGTTGCCGCATTGCTGGTGCCTTCCTCCTGGTTTGGAAACTATAGCATTTATAATTTGGGTTGTGGACATGGGAATAAAAGCATTTGCTCTGCAATTTAGAGCATATAACACAGTGGTACTTAATTAGTTTTAAGAGAAAAGCAAAATGAGCAGAAGCCATGCAGAAGTTTGCTAAATCAAGTTCTTACTATAAGTAGATTTTATTTACCATTGTAGACATGACTTAGAGAAATATTTAAAAAAAGGATAAATATGCACAGTTAATTTTCCTAGTTTTGTAACTACTAAGTTGTATTTATTATTCTGATTATTAACTGGCATTTGTAAATCCACCTATATGATGTTTAAAATATATAGAGTAAGTTATAAATGTAAAGTGTACATTCATTAGCAGGTTATTACTCAGGGCTTGTGAAATGTAGAAAAATTATATTGAGAAATAAAGACTTTAAATTAGTATACACACAGCTGGGCTACCAAATGCAAAGTCAATCTGCTGTCTAAGCAAGAAAATAAGGTTATAAATGCAAATAGTCTTTTAAGACCGATTAAACCTATAGAGTGAAACTAATACATTGAATTTTTGAAAAAAGGCTGAGTGATAATATAGTAAATATTAATGGGGCATAAGGTGATATTTGCATGTTTGTATTTTAGCTATATAACAAGGACAGTTTAAGAACTTAAGATGAAAATTAGAAAAAGATAAGTTCAGTTTAAATGCAGTAGTGCACCACTGTTGGTACATCAAAAGTTATCTCATAACTATTACTTTGATGCTGTTTTTCTTGTATTTGAAGATTGTACTAGAGTGATCAAAGTACTAGTGTAATTGAGTGATGTTATTGAATCTCAGTTTCTTAAAAAATAATCACAGAAACACATGCCTTGTGAAAATCATGTTTTCAAGAATTTGCTTGATACTGTTTCTGTAGCTAAAAGATAATAAAGATTGTCTGCCTTAACCTGTACTTGTGCTTTCCGGATGATCATAGTATGATTAAAAATAAACTATCATGCTATTATACAAGGTACCCAAGAGTGGAAATGGAGAGAAATGGTCATGTGTGTATGGATACACACACATAAGTATGTGTACACATATATGTGTGCATATATGCATGCGTGTGTATATATATGTATCCTAATTTTAAATGTCCATGTGATTTAAGCTGAAGTTATGCTTTCAACTAGAACAAAATTATAGGTCTGTCTTTTTGGTCTTTAAATTATAGGTTTTTCTTTTTGGTCTTTAAAATTTTACACAAAACAACTCAGTAAAAATTAGTTCTGTAACTGTTTTCTCCTAATCTGTGTTTATAGGAAAGGCGTTGTTTTCCAACATGTAATTGAGATTTGTGTTTGTGTTTAATTAAGAGGCTTACATTGGTAAAATTAGGGTAGTAACTGAGCTTTAACTATACAAGGCTATAATAATGTCTGTAAACTACCATCATCCTGTCGTAAAGAGGAGCTAACATCCCTACATTTTCTCTAGTAAAAGTACTCTACTGTCATTCTTTCCTATGAGTGTGTTATCTGCCTGCGGTAGGTGAATATTAGAAGGAAACAGATTTTCTTTCACTATAAAGAAGAATTCTAGCAATAAGAACTCTCTAGAAACAAAATGAGCTTCTTTACTATGTAGTAAGTTCCCTGTGACTGGAGGTAGGGGTTCTTGTTTGTCCTTCGTTAGTGAAGAAGACCATGGCATCGGGAAGGTGATGTCATGACTTGCAAGTGGATTGGATGTAAGTGAGGGCTGTGCAAAGTTCCTCCTCAGTTCTTCCTCCAGAGCCATCTGAGTCCAATGGCAAGATATGGATTAGGACTCCTGGAGGCAGCCCATGACTGGAGGTGTTATTGCATTCTAGATAATTACTTGTTAGAGTGATTATAAAGGAGATTCGTATATACAGTAGAGTTTGGACTAAAGGGCCTTGCCCTTTTCCAGGTCTAAGGACCTGTTAAAGAGTAGGTGAACTCGAGGTACACAGCTTTACAGACCACCTACCGAGTTGGAAGGACACTTGATATAACTGCAAGAACAGTACTGTTAAAATCAGATAATGTGATTTTGAGTCTCAGCTTTTACATATTCATCATGTGACCTTGAATAAGACACTGATGCTTCCAAAGGTCCCTCTCAGCTGTGATAAATTGAGTTCACAAAACTACTGCAGTGAAAGAACACTGCACTTGAGCAAAAAAATCCTGGTTTTTGTAATACCAGGTTTGAATCTCATTTCTGCTTAGTGTGATCTCAGCAAAGTCCCTTCCCATATCTGAACCTGTTTTCTCACCTGTTCAATGAAGTAATTGGATTAAATCACTTCCAAGGACCGTTCCTAATCCAAATCTATGAAAGAGTTCAACCACCTAGACATCTGCTAGAAGACTCATTGAGCTTAAGAAAAAAAAAAAAAACAAAGGCAGGGACTTTCTTTGCTCCCATTTCCTGTCTCTGAAGGTAGAAGAGTTTACTCTGGATCTAATTAGTAGTGAAGTGGAAGTAATGGGAATCTTATGAAAAAGTGACTGTCATCTTTGAGTTGGCATGGGCAACTGGTTTATGGGCAGAGGTACCCAGGGCATAGGGCCAATAAAAGATGGTTCAAGAGGGATTTAGAGGTGCTCAGAAATGAGATTTTGATTCACCAAGAATTTATTCATCACGGCGTGCCAGGCACTGTGCTAACACTGGGAATACAAAGGCAAAAACACCATCCCTGCCCTCAAGGAGTTCACCTAATGGGGGAGACAGCATAAAAAAAATCGTACGTACAAGGTATATAAGATGTAAATGGTAATCTCAGGGGGAAAGCACAGGAAGTTTAGGGCAGGGGGGAAGGTCTGCAAAAGTCAGGGCAGCATAATTGTGAATGATCTTGAAGAAAAAAGAGGCACCTATAGAAACTAATGTACTGTAGAGGCAAACTGAGAATTTGGATTCAGGGACACAAAACCAAGGGAAGTTACAAGAATAATACTTGTAAATATAGCATCAGGAAGGTTAAAGCCCTGGATGAGTTAAGGCTTGAAAAAAATCACAGCGTTGGGACAAAAAGGATAAGCCTGATATTTGGAGTAGTTGGTGTATTGTCCATAGAGACAATACAACTATTTAGCATTTCATTTTAGGATCAGAGAGCTGGAAAGGGACATTAGAGGTTCGCTTCTCTGACTCATTTTATGAATGAGGAAAGTGAGCCTTGGAGAGGTGGCACAAGGTCACAGTAAATAGCAGAGCACGAGTTTGAGCTGAATTCCTGTGACTCCAAGTTGTGAACTCTGTCTGTGGTATCAAACCTGATCTCTGTTAAGGAGTATCATCTTCACTTTAGAAAGGGTAAAACGAAAAAAATTAATAGGGAATGGAAGCCCAGCTAGGAGAGAACGGTAAGAAAGGGCCTTGCTGCCCTAAATGATTTTGAGCACCTTGCTCTCCAGGGGGTGACCAACTATTTAAGAAGTACTGAAGGGGTCACGAGTGGAAAAAAGTTTAAGATGCCCTGCTCTAGATAACATGAACTCTAAAGTATTCAGAGTTTATGAATATGGTGGTTGAATTATTGTCAGCAAGCTTTTAGCTTGGAGAAAGGAAGAAGCTGAGGATGAGGAGAGATAGGCAAATAAATGGTCTGGGTTTCTAAGGGAGAGAAAGTGACTATCAACAATTAAAGAACAGTGAACTTGACACTGCCCCTCTAAGAAATTCTAGAACAGTTTACTAAACTTTTGGTTTTTGAAACCAAATTAGTTAGCAATTCTAATGGCTTTTTCTCTGCAGCATGTGACTGAGTTGAATACCTCCTCCTAGATACTATCTCCTCTGAGTTTTTAAGACCCTCATTGTCCTACCTGTCTAACCTCTCCTTTCTCTTTTCTAGGGGGAGTAAACTGCTGTCCTGGGTCCTCTTCTATTTTCTCTCTGTACTATCTCATTAGTGATATTAGTAGTTTCCTTAGGTTCAATTATCATCTCTGTGCAGATTCTCAAATTTATATAGGGCTTCCCAAAAACTTTGGTGCAGTTTTAAATTTTAATAGCTTAATAATAATATTTGGCATTTGTAATTAAGCTTTAAAAGCTTAAAAGGAATTTTAAGACTTTTGGAATACTTTATCAACTTTGTGTCTCTCCTAAGCTTTAGTCTTATATCACTAACTGACCATAGGGCATTTCATACCGAGTGTCTTGAACATATTTCAAATTCTACATTTACAAAATGGAACTTAGTATCATTCCTCCCAAACCTTTATCCTCTTACTGTTGAGGGCACACCATCCTTCCAAACATCCAGGTTCACAACCTCAGTGTTATCCTGGACTCCTTATTCACTGACCCCACAAATTCAATTAGGTTCCAAATCTTATAATTTCTATTTTTCATGGCATCTCTTATATATGTCCCTTTTCTCCACTCATATGGTCACCACCTCAGTTCAGACCCTCTCAATGTCTCATCTCAATTTCTGTCTTCCCCAAGTGTTTCTCTCTTCTAATATATCCTCCACACGATTGCCGAAGTAATTTTCCTATCATTTCCGTACTTAATAAAGTGCACTTGCTCCACTTTTATCTCCAGAACCCAGCATAAATTCTTTTGTTTGTCATTTAAAGCTCTTCACTACCAGGCCTCTTTCTATCTTTCCAGTACACTTTTATGCTCTACTCCCTTCCATGCCTGAAATGTTCTCCCTTTGCCTCTTAGAATCTCTTAAGTGCCCCTATCCTTCCCAGATACTAGAACCTGAACCTCTAAAGTTGCCTTCCATTGACTTTGTATCTATCTTGTATGTACCTATTTATTTACATGTTCTCTCATTAGAATATAAGGGCAAGGATCATTTTTTGTCTTTTTTTTTTATCCCTAGTGTGGGGCACAGTGCCTGGCACATATAAAATGCATAATACATGCTCATTCATTAAATGTAAATCTCAAATTCAACACGTCCTGAACAGAACTAATCCTTTTCCTTCCAAACCCAGTCTTTTACTAAAGAACTCCCTACTCTCTTCTACTGAAACTCCCTAACTCTGTCAAGGGCATCACCATTCTCCCTGTCTTTCACATTCTTAATTTTGGCACCTGCTCACACTCCTTTATCCTCAGATGCAAACACTTGCCAAATCTTTGTTTCTACCTCCATATCTCTGGTATCTGACCCCTTTTCACAACTCACACATGACTGCCTTAGTTTAGGTCCTCATAACTTTTAACTTGGGCAGTTGCAAATGCCTACTGAATTGTCTCTGTTCCTCCCTCTACCCTCCACGTAGTTGCCTAAGTGATTTTCCTTAAGCATAGATCTGACTATGTCACCCCTTTCCCTCCCCCACTCCCCACCACTCAGTCAACTGCAGTGGCTTTCTGTTGCTTCTAGGGTAAAATATTGACTCTTCAGTTTGGCTTTTAAAGCCCTATATGACCGATCTCCACCCTGTCTTTCCAGACTCCTTCTACACTGTTCCCTTTCTCTCACTCTGGTCCAGCCAAACTGAACTTAATGTTCTTCAGACACAGTATACCATCTCCTGTCTCCATGCCTTTGCCTTGACCATCTCCCCATATTTGAATTTCACTCCCTCTTTACCTCTACCTCATACAATTTCTCACTTCCTTTAAGATTTAGGATAAGTATATTTTTACATGAACCTTTCCTATTCTCCCGTTAGTGCCTTTCCTCCATAATCACCTTGTATTTAACTACTATTATTTATTTTGTGTTCTTTCTGTATATATTGACATATAACAAATCTCTTCCAATAGAATGCAAGCTCCTTGAGAGTGGGAATTTTCTTTCTTTTTTTTTTGTGTCTTTTGAATTCCTAGTGTTTAGAATGGTGCTTTTGTGCATAGTACATACATAGTAAATACTGATTAATCTACTGATTATGAACATATAGAAAGGTTTATATTAGATTACCAGAACTGGCATGAGTTCACTAAAAACATTCAGGTAAGACCAAGCTCATTTCCTTTTTTTATGGGAATGTAAGACTGGTAAGACTGGTAGACCAGCAGAATACTGTAGATACAGCCTATCTAGATATCAGAAAGGCAACTGACATAGTACCTTATAAGAATCTTATGTACAAGATTGAGAGATGTGGATTTATTCCTGAGTAAGTGTACCCCAAGAGAATCGATTAATGGTCTAATGTCAACCTGGACATTAGTTGTGGAATGCCTTAAGACTCTGTCCTTAATTATGTTTACGTAATATTTTTAATCAGTGACTTGGGTGACAGCATAGGTAGTATTTTCATCCAGTTTCTAGATGATAAAAAGATAGAAGGACCATAGCATCATAGATTTGAAAGGACCTTAGAGATCATGCAGTCCAATATCCTCATTTTACAAATGAGAAAATTAAGGCCTAGATAAACAAATTATTTGTCCAAGGTCATACTAATAAGGTACAGAGTTAGGACTCCAAATTTAGACTTTTTTTTAATTGATGACTTCCAAGAGATAGCTAATACTGAGACTCAAGAAGATCCCAACAGACTAGTATGATGGACCAAATCTAATAAGATGAATGTTAGTAGGGATAATAACTATACACTCCTATACTTAGTTTCTAAAATGAAACTAAGGTGGTGCAATGGAAGAGCACTAGATTTGGATTCAGGAAGACCTGAATTTTATTTCAAATGCAGCTTCAGACACTCCCTAGCTGTATGACCCTGGTCAAATCACTTAACCTCCATTTGCCTCAATTTCTTAAACTATATGATGGGAATAACAACACCTACTACACAGAGTCATTGTGAGGATCAAATGAGGTAGTATTTGTAAAAAGTGCTTAGCACAGTTTCTGGCACATAATATTGCTATAGAAATGCTTATTCCCTTTCCTCCCTCCAAATACTCACCTGTGCCATAGAGGATGGGAATCATCTGATTAAAAATCAGTGTTTGTGAAAGAGAATTAGGGATTTTAGCTGAGCACAACTTCAACGCAGCAATATGATGCGCAAAAAAAAAAAAAAAGACTACTGCCGCCTTTGTTTGAATATGTAACTCACTAGGTGGTGCTGGAGAGCAACGTCCTTCAGTTTCATTCAGAGGCAAGGCTTCAGAGTCACTCTGCATTCATTCTGGGAACTGTGTTTCTCTTTTAAAGCCCAATAGGAACTTTTCTTAGGGAAAGGGAAACATGGACAATTTCTCCCTTCATTGTCCCTCTATGGCCCTTTCATATTGTTTGTTGTTGTTCATCTTTCATTTTTGAAAGAGACCAATGACATGAATGATATCACAAGGTAACACCTTGATTTGCTTGTAAATTTGATTTAAGTCAGGCAGAGTTGCACAAAGTAATCAGCCTTGCTCTCCCAGAGTCATTGAAGTCCAGTGGCAAGACAAAAGTCAGGATGACTGGTAATGGCCCAGGATGTAGTGGATGCCCTTGGCATCTTCGATGTCTGACCAAGCTCTAAGCACTTCACAGTGTCTGCTTCAGCTGCCTTCATGGCTGTTGGAAAAAAAATTGTTCTCATCCACCCATTCTAGCAGGGGAAGTCTTCACGTGCTTGGGGAATATACCTCACCAACAAGGCCTGTTGAGACCTCAATGTAGTTTAGCCCATCTGCTGAGGTGTGGTCGCTAGGCATGCTACAGCTTCTTGGAGCCTCAGGTGAGAGTTGAGTGAGAGGTGGACACCAAAGGTAGATGAGCAGCCCTGAAAAGGACTGGAATAGTCCATACACCCAAATTCCCCGTCAGGTTGTTTTGGCAGGTCCAAATCAGATTAACAAATCCTCCAAAATTTAAACCTTTTTCCCATTGATTCTCACACCATTCCCAATCATCTGCATCCAATCAAGGAAGCAGAAATGACATTGATTCAAATAGCCATCTGACTTTTAATGGAGTGTCACAAGCGTAATGGGAACACCAGACAATAGTAGCACTGAAAGGATAAACAGATCTAAAGTATGCATCTGATCTTCTCATCAGCTGAAGTTGGGGTTGGGGGACTCTATTTTTCTCAACATGATCATGGGAACACAGCCTCTAAGCCCACAGCTCAACTCAGTGGGAAAGCATGTGAATATGAGTTCAGCAAGTATATCTCAGATAAGACTTTGTCTTGGCTCCAGTCTCTACCATTTTCCTTTAAAAAAAAAAACTCTCAAGGTCAAGTCTCTGATATTTTCTTCTTGGGAATTTCATTATTCTCGCCAATCCACCAAAAAGTAGAAAACTTCTAAAGAAAAAAGTCCCATAACCTTCCAGCTCCCACATCTTCCATCTTCCTGTCTGTAGGATCATTACAGTACAGATTTAGGGCTGGAAGAGACCTCAGATGTTATTTAGTCCAAATCCTTCATTTTATAAATGAGGAAACTAGGGCTCAGATAGGTGGATTCAAAACCTTGCAATATCCTGAGGCATACTTGCCATCTACAAATATGTCATAAGTGTGAAAAGAAACATTTAAAATGATAAGGATGATTATTGCAACTGCATAGGTAATCATCTCCCAGGTTCATTTATTTCAAATGTACATTAATAATATATATAGTAGATATAGTACAACACAAAGCATCCCATCAGTGACTAGACATCTAAACTACATTCCAGACATATTACATGCACATCCCATGAATAGTATATGTATATCCATAGTATACCAGCAAATAAGCATAAAAAGAAAGGAAATCTTTAACAATATCATACTACATAAAAATAAAATATGCATAAGTATTAATGCTAATACAATTTACTTTTACCTAATAGTTGTAGCTACCATAATGCATGGTACTAGCACATAAGCAAACACACATTAACAGCAAAGGGATAAAATGGAAACATCCAACAATATAATAACTAATCAATGAACATACAATTAGATGGATGGCACGTATTTCATCAGTATTATATTTGTATTGTTGTCTGGCTACACATATAACCACTTCTCCAGTTTCTCTAGTAACATAAATCGAAGCACAGGTTAAACAGATGTAACTCTGTTTTGTGACTTTCTATTGTGTCCAAGCCTGTACCTGGTTTGAATTGATGATAATCATCATTAAATCTATAGAGCCGTAGTCCCTAAACCAGAAGTTGTTGAAGATCCTTGCTCTGTGTTAGTGGGGTCCAACTTAAATAGAAACAGAGGCCACTGAACTGTAGTAAGAATTCCTGCAGTCTGTATATTTACTTAATTTTAAAATGTAATATTTGTGTTTTATTGTATTTTATTTTTGTTCAATTACATTTTAATCTGGTTTGGGCTACACTTGGGAGTATTGTGGGCATGTTTGACACTTCTGCTCTGTGGGTTTTCTCTGTAATCTAAGAATCTCCACAGCCAAAGTTTTAGGCTGGAAAAGTTTTGCCTATGGACTCAGTACTCCTCCCTAATCCAGGGTTTAACAGATAAGGGGAAATTAGTTCTGGGCGAGTCTTTTGGGGGTTGAAGTATAGAGCCTTCCCTTTTTGTACAGTACTATCTTTTTAAGGTATTGTCCATTCATATGTAACAGTTTGATGTTAAAAGGGACAGAAAAAGCATTTTTATGTAAAGAAAAAGATTTAAATCAACTGGCAGAAGGTTTAAGTTATTGCTTCTGTCACAGATGAACATTTTGATTCCTGAAAAGGAGTATGAAAAGAACCTTTGGTTGCTAAAATATGTATATAAAGAAAACTAGTTTTCAGGTGAGATTTGAGCAATTTGGGACAGAAAAAAATGTAAATGTAGAGACTTAAATACCTCCTAAAAGTTGCAGGATGATGCTTCATCTGTGTATGAACAGTTTGATGCTTTAAAAGAAGAGAAAGAAGTTTTTAAAAAATGGAACAATGTGAATATGAAGAAATAGTTTCAGACATAAGTGAACTGGAGAATTATGTTGAGAATTTAGTGCTCCACTCATTTGCATGTAACTAGTTTAAGAATTTAGAGGGCAAAACTAAGGGGGGGGAGAGAGAGAGAGAGAGAGAGAGAGAGGGAGGGAGAGAGAGAGAGATCATTCAAATAGTGACTGAGGTGTGAGTAAAAATGATTATCAGTTTTTGAGAGAAAGTTTGGTAAAACGTTGGCAATGTGTAATTGAAATGCTTAAGGTAACATATTGAGGGGATATTGGACAAAGGTAACATCCTGAGTGGAATTCTATCAAAGTCCTTGTCTTAGACTGCATATTGGCAGGGAATCCATACACTGAGAGCAATCATGAAAGCTTTCTGGTTCATAGTTGGATGTGTGTGTGTGTGTGTGTGTGTGTGTGTGTGTGGTGTGCATACCTGGGAAAAATGGTCAGTTGCCACCAAGATAAAGTTTTATGTTCTTACTATTTCCTTCCACAGCTGATAGAAAGTCAATGCTGAGAAATTTCAAGAATTTGCTGATGCTTTTAGTCTCCAAATATGCAACATGACTTGGTAGTACTTTATTTGCATGCAATGAGCTTATCTCATACTTCCTGTTGTTGCCTTCTTGGGCCAGTAAATCTATTTTTTACTAGTTCCAGGGTTCTTCCTTGATACACGTATCCAAGGTCATCATATAAATTTTTCATGGTTACATGTGCATGGGATAACAACATCTACTTCCTGAACCTCAGGTGGGATCAAAGATAGTCTAGTACCACACACCATTACACAGATCCAGTTTCTACCAGTGTCTCAATGGTAAGGCACCTTCTAGGGAACTTGAGTTCTTAAGTATCACTGCTTTGCTTCTTAACTCATATCCCTTTTCTTAAACCATCTTGTTCTAGTAACAAGGAGGTCTTCAAAGTACACCAACACTTTGGTTCAAGTTCAAGTCTCCAACTACCTTTTTCATCAAGTATTGGATAGTATCAGGTGTCCATGAGATGCTTTGGGGTTACAAGTTAACAATGGCAAAAATTCAGTTAGGCAGATTAAAGTAGTCTTATTTTCTTCCCCTGCCATAGGAACCTGGTAGTAACCACTTCAGAAGTCCAACACCGAGATTCACTGGCTGTGTAACACATAGTACAAGCATCTTAAACTTTTGGCATTGTGAACTCATCTAATTAAGTGCTCTTATTCAAGAACTCTGTAGTCTTTATGTATTAGTATCTTCCCATTCTTCATTCACGTCATCAGTATATTCCATTAGAATATAAATTCCTCGAAGGCAAGGACTGCCTCCAACATAGTGAATGCTTAAATACTTGTTTGATTGATAGATTAATTAGATGATACATATGGACTGGAGGACTCAGTGATGGTTTCTGAGATCTTCCATTACAGATAAAGGCATCTTCCTAGATCATTCTCTGAAGGGTTAGGAATTTGTGAAGTGTATTCTATGAATTGCTCTTTGGGTATATCCCACACCCCACTCATTCAGTGAGAACATGCTTGTTTTCTTTCTGCTTTTGCCTCACTCTGTCTATCTACTCTTCTAGCACTAGAGAATCACCAAAATAAAATGTTATGGGATCTACTTCTGACCCATGTCCTTGTGATATTAATTACCACCACTTGACTCTATTCTCCGGTAGGTTAATGCCTAGGATGCATGAATGGTGAAAGTGTGAAGGTATGGAGTCCCAGCTTGTAATTTGCAGAATACAGATAATATTTTGACTAGTATGGAATTGATTTCAATCAGTGTTGATGCTATAGAAATATGGTGGTTCTTTGCACACCAGTGCCATGATAGGGAACTTTCTTAGGAATCTTCAGACTCCCTCTGATATATCCTGGATATATGGATATTCTTTTTTGCTCAGTTCAACAAGTCCTAGCTTATGGGATGTAAAGGTATTTTCCTCAGACATCTCTGATGGAATGATTAGAATTTGATGATAACTTGTACTCAATTCATTCTCTGTCCCGGCAGTATAGTCTACACGCTCAATTTTCACCATTACCTCCATGCATGGCCCTATGAGTCCATATATAATAAATATAAGTAACTGATGAGGAGGTCATGCTTACCATTTTAGGGGGTAAAGGGTGACCTAGTTCCCTAGTTCTCTTTTTCCCAATGCTAGTACAACAGATTTTAGCTTCTAAAAGGCCAAGGTTACATTCTTTTTATGAGTACCTCTAATGTATGTAATATATAGTGTGGGCCATATGTCCCACAATCATAAAGAAGTTGGTTCTGCTTCTTGGTTGTGTCCTGATGGTGGTGGTTTTGTATCAGGCCATCTCTCATGCACTAACTACTTTCTCCTCTTTCCTCTTTCTTGACTCCTTGGTAATCCAGTTCAACTCAACACTGTCTTCTTTTCTTGCATCCCTAGACCCCTTATAATATTGTTCATTATGTCCTGCCAAGCCTCAACCTTGCATCACTCCCACTATCCAGTGCTTTCACTCCTTCATGCATGATACTGAACAAAGATGGAGAAAATCACAAAGTTGATCTGACTAGGTTTACTCCAAATTTATGTTATATTTCCTCAGCTGGGATCTCACTGCTACTAGACATCTTTCTAAACTTCTCTTATCAATTCACTATCCCACTCTCCACAGCAGTTCTTCCAAACCTTTTCATCCCTCCTCAAACCTTCCATAGCTCTCCCTATCCCCATCCTTTCAGCTGAGAACCTTGCCCTATATTTTATTGAAAAAATTAAGGCTACCAAGAAATCCCTCTTCTCCCTTCTTCCTCGTTTCATATTACTCAGGCGCCTTCACTATCTCTTCTTTCATTCCTATCTCATGCAAAGAGGTACCCCTATTCTTTACTGAGGTAAACCCCTCTACCTTCACAAGTGACCTCATTCCCTCTCATCTTCTCTAACAGATTACCACCTCTGTCATCCCCACTTTCTCACTTACCTTCTATCTTTCCCTGTCTTCTGTTTCCTTCCCTGCTACCTACAAATATGCTCATGTTTCCCTCCATTCTCAAAAAACCCTCACTTGACCTTTCCATGTTGCTATCATCCTATATCTCTCCTGCAAGATTCAGGTTATATATTTCATGGCAGAGGGATGTTGGTAGCCTAAGTTAGTAATCTCCATGGAAGGGAACGTGTTCTCCTGTCCAACAAACACAGGAAGCTTGGATCACTGAGATGTCAGAATCATTACAGAATTGTCAGGCTTCCAGTTCAGAAAAGTGCAACAGAGTAAGGAATAGTCTTAGAAGACCGGATCCTGGATTTGTACAGAGCCTAAAGGCTACTGACCCTGAAATCATCTGGCAAACTTGATTGCAAAGACTAAAGAGGCAACTTGGTTTTGGGGGACACCCTGGCTAGTGTGGGAAACAGTCATCAAATATATGATTTATGACAAAAAGAAAAGTCTGAGTTTGTAATTTTAGTGTGAGCATCCAGAGACCAAGAGTGAGAAATGCAACAAAGTTTGAAATGATTATTCTAGAGCAAGAAAGCAATGGTATGAAACACAACTAAGTAATAAAAGGTTAAAGATAAAAAGATAAAAGAACAACTAGACCATTGCAATCTTTGACAGACCACCAGATTTTTTACCAGATTCTGGAAACAGGTGTTTTGAAAGATAATCATGCACCTGTGGGTATCATCATCATCATCATCATCATCAATAGCTAATATACTAAAAACTAATTTATACATAGTACTTTAAGGTTTACAAAGTGCTTTACAGATTTTATAACATTTGAACTTCACAACAACTCAAAGAAGTAGGTGCTATTATTATTCCTACTTTAAGAAGAAATTCAGGCAAAGAGAGGTTAAGTGACTTACTCAGAATCAGAGTTAGGAAGGGTCTGAGGCTAGATTTGAACTCAGATATTCCCAGATCCAGGTTTGGCCCTCTATCCATGGGGCCACCTAGCTGTCACAGTCATTTCCATCACTTAGATGAGCTGAGAGTCTCTAGCTACAAGCAATTCAACAGTTTTATTTTTATTTATTTATTTTAGGCAATTGGAGTAAGTGACTTGCCCAGGGTCACACAGCTAGTTAAGTGTCAAGTGTTTGGTTTGAGGCCGGATTTGAACTCAGCTCCTCCTCACTTCAGGGCCAGTGCTCTATCCACTTTGCCACCTAGCTGCCCCCAACAATTTTATTAATGACCTGGATCAAGACAGATAGCATACTTGTCAAATTTGTGGATGACATGAAGTTGGGAGAAGTAGTTACTATTTTAGATAATAGGATTATCATCCAAAGAGATTCAAATGTCAGAAAATTAAATTTGATAGTAAAGTCCTTCATTTGTGTTTTACACAACATTTCATGGTATCAGAAAGTTTTAAAGACCTTGGAGCTTTAATTGAATTTCAATTTCGATGTAAAGCAACATTGAAAAAAGGTAAGGTGACCTTAGGCTTTCTATTTTCTTTTTTTCTCTTCTTCCTATCTTTATTTTGTCCTCTGATTCACAAATATAGACAGTTTATTCAAAAAGATTTCTTGAAACATGGTATCCATGTTTGTTTTTTGTTTGATCAATGGTTTTCAGGTAGTCCAATGATTCTTAAATGATCTCTCCTTGAATTACTGTCTAGGTCAGCTTTTCTTGATAGTAGGTAATTTCCCTCCCAGTCTTTTGATTTTATTGTGATTATTTCTTGTTGCCTCATTGAGTCATTGAAATATTTGCTGCATTCTATTTTGCAGGTAGTCTACTACATGACTAACATTTTCCTTTTTTTTGCTTTCAAGAAGTTTATTTTCCTTTTCCTTCACAACTCTAGATTTATAATTTCATTTCATCTCTTATTTTGTTTCTTCCAACCATCATAATGTATAAGGCCATTAGGTGGCTCAGTGGATAGATCACTGGGCCTAAAGTCAGAAAGACTTTTCTCCTTGAGTTCAAATCTGACCTCAGACACTTACTAGCTGTGTGACTCTGGCCGTGTCACTTAACCCTATTGGCCTTAGTTCCTCATATATTAAATGAGCAGGAAAAGGAAATGGCAAACCACTCCAGTATCCTTGCCAAGAGCACCCCAAATGGGGTCATGAAGAGTTGGACACAAATGAAATGACTGAACAAAAACCGTTATAATAATCTTTGTGGCCAAACTATTTTATTTTTTAAAATTTGAGGTTTTGCTTATAGTTGTTGTGAGGTTACTTTAATCTTCTGGGTTTATCTCTTGGGCTTCTCCTAACCCAGAGTATTTCATCATTATGTTCAGTGGTTTTTTTTTTTCCAGTTTGTTTTTATTTTGTTTCCTCATGCTTTATCATCAGTTCTTGGATTGGGATTTTGTACTTGGATCTGTCTCCTCTCCTCTTGCCCACATCTCAAGAAATCTTGAATGAGTTGAGTAGGCTTTGTTTGGTCCAGGTACTGATTTAGCTGCTGATATAGGTAAGATAACTGATCCTGGACACTTTCTCTCTCTCTCTCTCCTAGTGGTCCAGTGAGGATTTTTACCTTAGCCAATTTCTATCTTCTTTTTCTTGGCACAGTCCCCAGCCAGGAATTGGTTCTAGCCCTTTCTCTGGCTCTGAAAGACGCCAGTGTGATACTGGGAATCATTTTAGTCTCAGGCCTCCTTCACAGCCCCACTTTGCTTTCTACTAGTACCCAGGTTCTGAGTTGGTGCTCTCTCCTGCCGTGGTTCCTAGTGCTCTGAGAAGAGTCCATCTGGGTCTTGTTTCCCAGCACAGTTACCTATGGGAGCTGGTTATGTTCTAGGATTTGGCTTCCAGTCCCAGACTAACTGGTGCTGGCGATGGATTGCAACCACTATGTCCCCAGAGCATGAGCTAGGTTTAGGTCATTTGAGGCTCTCGCCTGATTTCCCTGGTGATTTCCCTAGTAATTTTCTCCTGCCATCTGCATTTATCTGAGTGAGTGCTGACTTCTTTCACATCACCTTCCACCAGCCTTTGCCACTTCTTTTTTGTGCAGCTTTGAACTGGATGGAGGAGTTTTCTTCTGTTTCCTTTAGGTCTACGTTCTCGGCTTCTTTTCAGATATTTTGCTAGGTTGATGTGGGAGAGCTAGAAAGTCCCTCAGTGTGATGATTCTAAATGAAGCATCTCTTCACTACTAAGCTTAGAGTTGAACAGCTAGATAATAATGGGATTGTTCTTTTGGTAGGTTTTGTCCATTCTAAACATGGGAAACCTCAGGGCCTCAATGACTAGGCAAAAATCTGGAATTAGGAGCTAAACAAAGGTTGAGAGGAAGGCTAGAGGAAAGTCAGGGGCTATCCCAGAATTACCGAGGTTCAGAGAGAACTTACAAACCAATATTTAAGGGGATCATGGGATCTAGAAAAAAAATTAACAATCCAGAGTTGGGGTATGTTCTAGGACTCAAAGTCAACACCAAGATGTGGGCCAAAATCAATTGGTAGGATAAAGCTTATAGGGTAAAGCTAACTTTCAAAATCAAGGCAGGGAGTAGGTCTAGGAGACAATTTGTGTGACAGAAATAAAATTTCTGGCAAAAGAAATTAGTAAACACAGGGTTATGAATCCAGTCAAGAAAGGAGGTCGACAGAGATAAAAGAGCCAGGAGAAGGGATAGGGAAACAGGTAAGGACAACAGGTAGGGATTAATCTGAGGCTTTCTGCAGCCTTAGACTATGAGCTTCTCTGCTAACTCTTCTACTAAGTGCCTTCAGGGAGTGGCAAATGGGAACTGGGTGACAGAGTAGGAAATGAATGTTAAAAGTAGGAAATGAATTAACAAAAAAAAGAAGCAGGGCTAATAGGCTGCTCTTATAGCAGACAGATCCTGGCTGTTTTAATCCATTTCTTCATAAGTGTTCCAAAGGGTACTGCTAACAGCCTCCTAAACATTGCAATTTCAGGGATTGCCTCTTTTTCCAATCTGGTGTATTGCCCCCACGGTCAACTGCTTGCTCCTAGCCTTGATTCATCTTAAAATGGATTAAAAAAAAAAGAGCAAACTCTGCTTTTAAAGTTAGTTTTACCCTCTTCCTTTGCCAAAAAAAAAAATATTTATATATTTGGTACAAACTGCTTATTTAAAGGCACTGTGCTTCCCTTCCCATCCCCCTCCCATCCCGCCTGAGAAAAATGTAAAACCTTTTTGCATGGAACAGACCAGAGAACAGCTATATATTGCCTCATAATTCTGTGTGTGTGTGTGTGTGTGTCTTTCACCAGCAGTGATGTAACCTTCTCATTTTTAGTTGTATTTGCTTCGTCAGAAGAAGCCACTCATGACCTCTCTTCATTAATGTTTGACTGTAGTCTTCAATACTTTGCTCAATTGTCAACCCTGTTTTGCTGATTTCCCTCACTAATCCTCCACCAATTATTTTCTGATAGAAGAAGAAAGGTTTCTGAAAGTCACAGCATCCTGATGGGAGAGAAATTAAATGGAAAATAGATTGTTTTCATTTCAAGGATAATGGTATTAAAAGAAACCCATAATATAAAGAGAGGGGAGAGAGGCAATGCTAAATGCATATATCCTCAATCAGCTTGGCCTAGGAGTCTGTTAACTCTTGCTGTTTTCTCCCCACTATTCTTCTTTGATTCCAACATACAAAGCTGTTTTGCAAACCATCTTGAGTAATTTTCTGGGGTATCCGTATCAGCTCAGGATCAACTATTTCACAGCCTGTTACAATGCAAAGACTGAAGCAATGAGACCAGCACTTGGTTTTGCAATTGAATTTATCGTTCAGTAGATGTGTCTTATAATTATTGGGCAGGTAGGTGGCGCAGTGGATAGAGTGCCAGTCAGAAAAACTTCTCTGAGTTCGAATCTGGCCTCTAATCCTTACTAGTTGTGTGACCCTGGGCAAGTGACTTACTCCAATTTGCCTCAGTTTCCTCATCTGTAAAATGAGCTGGGGAAGGAAATGGCAAACTATTCCAGCATCTTTGCCAAGAAAACCCCAAATGGGGTCACAAAGAGTGACTGAAATTATTGAGCAACAATAGTCTGAATGATTGCTGTATTAGGTAGAGTATAAATTTACTCTAAATTAGGGTGGATTCAGACTAAAATGTCTACAGACACGTCCCAGTTACCACCTCTTCAAGTTGGCGCATTCCTGGTCAAAGTTTCTAAAGTAGGCAGAGCAAAGAAGGACCCTACAAAGAATAAAATGCTGTAACATCTTCCTGACAAAGACTTTTACACTGACTCTTTGGATAAGATGGAAAAATGTGGGCCATATGATAGTATAGTACAGTACAACAGGATATTGTACTGGTGGAATGATCAGACCTAAAGAATAGTCATTAATAGCTCAGTATCAACTAACAAGAAAGTCTATAATGGAATACTCTGAGATCTGTGCTTAACTTGAGAAGTTTAACATTTTTATCAATGATAAAGAAAAAGATGATGTATCTATCAAATTGGAAGGTTACACAAAGCTGGAAAGCATAGATGACACTGGATGACAGAGAGGGAATCGTGCTTAGTTATCCTCTCTGGGTTTCAAGTTTCTTATCTGGAAAATGAGGGACTTGAACTAAATGACTTCTACGGACTTTTCCAGTTCTAAATCCATAATCAATAATATAATCTTAACATCAAACCAAATTAAATATGATGAACTTTAATAAGGATACATGTGTAACCTCTATGGAGAGTAATGTTGACTGGCTAGCAACATACTTTTCACGCTCTCTTCTAACCAGGAAAAGGGTCAGGAACAGAATCTACTCAAACCATGACAGCACCTTTACTTTGGTCCACCACCCTCTTTTCCAGTCCCCATCTGTTTCATTCCCTGGATCCCCTCCCCTTCTCTTTCTTTTCTTTTGCCCTCTGTCCCTTGAAGATGCTATCAGCTATGTCAGTAACAGCATTCAGCAGGCTGGCCCACCGGTGGCCAGAGGCAATGACCTGGGTTCATAAGGAATTCTCTCTCTACCCTTTGGGAAGTTTACAAAATTATTAATAAAATACAAACTCAACTGAACATAGCTTACCTGTCCTGGGTAAGTGAAGAGATTTCTCTAACCAGTAGCAGAGACCAGAATCTCCATTTTAAACTAGAAATTAGATCCTGGATTTATACAGAGCCTAAAGGCTACTGACCCTGAAATCATCTGGCAAACTTGATTGCAAAGACTAAAGAGGCAACTTGGTTTTGGGGGACACCCTGGCTAGTGTGGGAAATAGTCATCAAATATATGATTTATGACAAAAAGAAAAGTCTGAGTTTGTAATTTTAGTGTGAGCATCCAGAGACCAAGAGTGAGAAATGCAACAAAGTTTGAAATGATTATTCTAGAGCAAGAAAGCAATGGTATGAAACATATTTAAAACAACCAGAGATTTTCCTTAGGTGTATTCTCAGATCATAATCAAATGTAAACTATAAAAAACTCAAGTCTGGGTCAACCACAGACTGTTTTTGTTTTTGTTTTGTAAACAGAAAATAGCCTTGAACCTAATCAATCAATCAACAAACCCTTATTAAGTATTTACTGTATTCTAGGCACCCTGCTAAATACTGTGCAAAAAAAGACAAATACAAAATGTTCCTGTTTTCAAAGAGCTTGTGGAAGGGACAGCACATGCTTAAGAAAAAGGACTGAAAATGAGATTTCACTTGATAGAAGGGATTCCCAGATCAGAAACCCCTCTACCAATGCAGGTTACCACCTTCTTTTCAATGAAGTGTTGCCCAGAATATTACTAGCAGTTTAAGCAATTTGCCCAGCATCACACAAACAGTAATTGTCAGAGAGGAAACTTGAATTCAGGTCTTCTTGGCTTTGAGGCTGGCTCTCTATCCATTATGCCATCCTGCCTCTCATGAATCTATAAATACATACATGTTGTGTGTTTTTTAGTTTAGTTATTTTTCAGTCATGTCCAACTCTATGTGACCCCATTGTCTTGGGGTTTTCTTGGCAAGGATACTGGAGTGGTTTACCATTTCCTTGTCCAGCTTGTTTTACAGATGAGGAACAGAGGCAAACAGGGTTAAGTGACTTGGCCAGGGTCACACAGCTAGTAAGTGTCTGAAGCTGGATTTGAACTCAGAAAGATGAGTCTTCCTGACTTGGGGTCCAGCACTCTATTCACTGTACCACCTAACTGCCGTATGTGTGCATATAGAGAAACACACACACACATTATATATGTGTATATATATATATATATATGTATATGTGAGTGTTTGTGTGTGTGTGTGTGTATGTATATATATAGGTGTACACATAAAATCAATCAATAAACATTTATTAAGTGCCTGGTATGTGACATACATACATACATACGTACATTGATTGAAAGCCACTAGCAGCTTGATAGTGATCAAGGCGAATCTTGAAGGAAACCAGAGCTTCCAAGAGACAGAAATGAGGAGAGAGAACATCTCAAGCTTGAAGGATGGCCAGGGGAAAGATAGATACATACAGTGTGTTGAAAAATGATTTTTCTTAGTCATCATTATCTTGGAAACTCAGAGCTTCCCCATCCTTCTTTCTTTCTAAGTTCAGTCTTTCAGAAGGACATTAAGATGTAATTTAAAAGGGTCTATTCCTCCTCATTATGTTGTCTAGACAGTTCTGGGAGAATGTTGATTCCTCCCTATTGTCAAAACAGGTGATATGGAAATTGATGTCTCTTTGACCAGGATTGAGTGACTGGGGTCATGTACTGAAAGACCCTCATTTTAATATGGGCCACCTCCCAGAGTTGATTGGCATCCCTTGAGAATACCTAGTCTTCAAAGGGCATATAAGGCTGTACCCCCAAAATCCCAATTTGACCTGGTTCTGAACTCGCCCCCTTAGGGGGCCTAGTTTTGGACTGAACTCCCATGCAATGCATGTCAAGTCACCTTGAGAGAAAATTAAATTGTAAACACACACACCCCAATTTCGTTTGTCTTTTTCTTAGAGCTGACTTTCAATTTTTGGGGGGAGTTCACAAGTGTCTTGAGTGAGAAACAGCAAGTGGGTTGGACAATCATGTGAGAAAGGAAGTAATGTATGAGAAGGCTGGAGAGGTAGGAAGGGACCACACTGTGAAGATCTTTAAATGCCTTGGATCAAGGGTAATAGGGAGACATTAGAGTATTGAGTCAGGGAGTGGATTAACATTGTCAGACCGGAAAAAAAATTAAAAATTAAAAATTAAAAAAATTTAAATTAAAAAAATAAACATTGTCAGACCTGTACTTTAGGATAGTTGTGTTGGTACCTGTGTGGGTTGGATTGGAGTAGGTATAGACTTGACACAGGGAGACCAAATACTATAAGAGGCTATTGCAACAGACCAGACACGAGGTAATGGGCTTCTGAATGCTGATGCCACATTGTAGGTGCTTTCCATTATACCCTGATACTTCTAGATTGCATTCTGGCCTCTCATCAAGTCATCTCAATATTAAGCTTTAGCAACTAAACAATACTGTACAAATTCTTGTCTGTTTCATGTTATGCACAGTTCTCTTGCAAATGGTGCTTTCCAATGATACATTCATTGCCTGACTTTTTGCATGTGCAGAATTAAAAAAAATAAATCTGACAAACTTGAACATTGTATCAAAAGTAGCTATGGAGGTTACATTGTCATCTTTAGTCCGGTTTTGTTTGTTTTTTAATATATACATATGTATATACATACACACACACATATATATATATACACATATGTATGTATGTATGTATATATTTGTCTCTTCACATGGTGAAGCCAAAAAAAGACAAAGCCCTTGTCTCACTCACTGGCCCATAGTGAGATACTTTTTTCATCTTCTCAGTAAGGATAGCAAAGGAGCAGGTCCTCCCCCAACATTGTACCTAAAATATTAGTGCAACAGCTGTTGGTTATACATCGGTGACTTAGGAAACAGATGTTACTTCTAAAAGGGAAGTAGTTAATTTAATGTTGAACTCCTCTAAAGAGAGGTGGCATATGAATCCAAAACTGAAATAAAATTTATTAATGAATATCAATTAATGTTGATGTCATCAATTTTTTTTATTTGATCTAGAGCTGTGATTTCTCTAATAAGGTAACTCTCAGTGAGAAAATTCCCTCCATCAATGAAGATGAACAAGTTTTACAGGGTTCCCTGGGGCACTGAAAGGTTAAATGATTGATCACACAGGCAGTTATGTCAGGTAAGCCTTGAATCTGGGTCTTCATGATACTGAGGCTAGATTTCTATCTACTACCAGGGACAGGGAACCTGGGCCTCAAGGCCACATGGTGGCCTTCTAGGTCCTCGGGTATGGTGTTTTGACTGAGTCCAAGTTTTACATAACAAATCCTTTTATTAAGGGGATTTGTTCTGTGAAGTTTGGATTCAGCCAAAGGGCCACACTTGAGGACGTAGAGAGCCACATGTGGTCTCCAGGCTGAAGGCTCCCCACCCCTGCGTGACTATACCATGCTCTCTAGTCATCATTATGTCATCATTACTTAACTCAATTCAAATCATAGACCTAGAACTGGAAGGCACCTTTGAAGTCATCTACTCTGACACCCTAATTCTACAGGTTAGGAAACTGAGTTCAAAGGAGATTAAGTGATCTGTACAGATTTATAGAAGAAGTTAGTGGCAGGACTGGGAATTAAACCCAGGTCCTCTGATTCTAAATCTGGCCTACTTTCTTCTGTACTAATGCTAATATGGGCATTAAAAAATCAATTTAATAATTGAGCCTAGTATTTGTGTTTTGGGATTTTGTTTCTAGTCAGTTTAACCTGTGTGTGACCATGGAGCTAACTGAGAAGCTTTCTGCCTTTCTCAAGAGACCAGCCTCCATAAGCCCAGATATCAAGCCCACCAAGCAGATGAGGAAATTTCCTTATTTCCTCTGACGTTAAGTAATTGGGTTATGAAATTACACCACAACAAGGTTGGATGGAGGAGTAAAAAATGAAACGAAACAAAACTCTTTGACTTAGTGTATTCAACATGGACTGTCTGGTTGTTCTACATTAGGTTTTGTTTTGTTTTTTCCTTTTAGAAGAAATTGAAGTTTCCCTTTTGAATCTAGAGCTCACTTCCTGATTCTGTAGAGATTCTCTGTTCAAATTCTTTCTACCTTCCCCTAGAAATAGGGATTTTTGTACAATGAAAAAGGGACTGGTGTAATGAGCTTAAGAGTTCCTCCAACATCAACATCTTGAGAAAGGACAAATAATAACAACCAAGCCATAGAAACTTCTTTACCTGGGAAGTTCACCCTACCTGGGCTTCACATCCTGGAAAACACCCTCTTCAACTGGTAACTGATCAACACAATGACCAACCACAATTCTGAAAGACTCATTAAACTGTCCACTTCTAGAAAAAGAGCTGATGAACTTAGAGTTCAGATTGAGCCATATTATCTTTTCTTTCTTTGTTTTTGCTTTTTTTTTCTTGGAACATGGCTAATATAGAAATTTTTTTGCATATCTATACATATTTGCAATGAGTTTATTTTTCTTGTTTTCTCAATGGCAGGGAGAAGATGGAGGGGGAAATTTTGGAACTGAAAATTAAATTGAAAAAAATAGAGAACAATCAAAGAAAACCATAAAATACAAAAAAAAAGAAAAGTACCCTCTTCTCTAGTGTCCTTTTCTTCTGATTGACTAGTTCCTCCCAAAAACTCACTTGAAGGATGCCTAGGACAGCCGTGTCTTCATTCTTTTCCATACTTTCAGACTTTCTCTGC
Organism: Vombatus ursinus; assembly: GCF_900497805.2. Taxonomy (NCBI): domain Eukaryota; kingdom Metazoa; phylum Chordata; class Mammalia; order Diprotodontia; family Vombatidae; genus Vombatus; species Vombatus ursinus. The sequence goes on along the minus strand of NW_020954587.1, from coordinate 3,031,404 downwards.
CATGTCCCAGTGCACTGGGGCTCATATAACCTATGATGCACACTGATATCTGATTTACCCCTAACTTAGCTAACTAATGGATAGATATGATAATTAGATTTTTGCTTCTCGACGCATCTAATCAATCTTTATTAATCAAAGCTTGCAAACAGCACTCCCCAAGAACAAACTACCAATCTGTGTCTCATAGACTCAGATAAGAGGCCTTCATGCCAAACTCACAAGTTTCCCTCTCTGTCCAGCTAGAGGCCTGTGTCTCCCTGGCTAGGTCATCTGGCACACCTTGGTCAATGACCACTGCCCTCGAGCCAACACAGACTGTGTGGGTTTCAAATATGGGGAAAGCAGAAGCCAGTCTTAGTGGTGCCCTAGGAACAGGCTGATGGCTAGGTTTTTATACTTTTAGCAATAGACATTCCTAAGTTGTTTACCACATCATTTGATGTGTAACTTATTTCAAAATTACTGATGTAGTTGTTTGTAATATTTTTCTATTGGTGGTCTATCTTAGTAGAACATCTGCATATGTTTATCAGTTGTTTGAGAACCTACACATTGCTTACTACATACATCATACCACACAGGTGCTTATGTTATTATTGAAAAACAAATTACTCAAAAAATTGTACTCACAAAATGGAAGCTAAAAAAAATGGAATCATCATGCTAAGTTATTATGCTATTAAGGTAATATAACTTATTCTCACTACATTATCAGTTATACTGATTTGACAAACTATCTGATTAAGGTACTAAAAGTTATTCTTACTACACCTTGTCTCTTCTCACACACCCATTTTAGCCTCCTTTTATAAGTTATCTTTGCCCCTTAGAAATGTAAGCTCCTTGAGGGCAAGGATTATCTTTCTGCCTATTTTTGTATTTCCAGGGCTTAGTGCCTGTCACATAGTAGGAGCTTAATAAATTCTTCTTGACTTAACTTGGCCTTTAGCCCTCATTAACCTAGGTACCTAAAATTAATATAATCCCTCTTTTGAAGGCTCTCATAACCTTCTAGACCCAGGTTCAATTTGGGAGATTTCTAAAACTCAGAGACCACAATCAGAAAACTTGGGAAAATCAGAAAATCACTCTCAGGCCCCACCATATATGCAGATACCAACTGTCTTTGTAAGCATTCAGTTCACAAAAAAAAAATCAAAGTTTTTAACCAATGTAAAGGAAAGGGGATGTGGGTTTCCCCCCTGCCCTTACCTCAGTTGATATAGTCTGTGATATGCCAGAATGTATTCACAAAGTGTTAGTTAATGAGATGTTGAAATTATTGTAAAAATTAATCTATCTCTTGATCTCTTTATGAAGTAAAACCTGTTTCAGTGAGTCAAGAAAGGAGCAGTGTGATTGACTCAAAAAACAAATTAGCCATCCCTGGGCAAGGCGGGGGTGGGGGGCTTAGATATTTAGGTCCTGAGGAACTTGCTGGAGAAGCAGGAAACATTCTATGCTAATTGTCTGAAAAACTCTGTCTGGAGTTTTCTATTGTATTGAGCTGGGAAAAGGTTTAACTTTCACAGTGAGGGTGATGGAGATCACCAAGTGGCTTCATATGACCCACCACCCACAATCATTGAGGCAAGTTGAATGACATATGAACGACAAACAAGCAAGAACTTCACATGCAGAAGAAGTATTCTGGATCTGGACAAAGCCTGTGCAAGGAGATCTAGGCACAACTAGGGTAGGGCCCACACACATTTCAATCCATTGGTTGCACAGTGAAGAACAGGCCAGGATGTACCATTGTTTTTAGACCTGAGTAATGAGGGAATTGGACGACCCACACTGATTTCACTTAGTTCGCTTTCTATTCAGTTATGGGTATAGTCCAATTTCTGTCTTGTGAGAAGACTTTATTTAAATGTGGAAATTGTGAGAAAATGTTATTGCATTGTTTGAACCCTGACTGGGAAGCTGGACCACCTCTATCTGTTTCTTAGAGACCCTTAACATAAAGACCTAGCTTATGCTGACCAGAAACTCAGTCAGATTCAATGATAGACGCATTGTTGGTAGAGGGTTTGGTGACTTCCTAGAGTGTCTGGGACTGGTTAGACTGAAGATTGGAGGAGAAAAAAGAAGGAAAAGATGATAACAAAAAGAAAAAAAAACATAATTACAGCCAGATAATTTAGGTTGAGTTCTAGAACAAAAGAGAAAAGACTTCTTTTAATAAAAAAAAATAGAACAAAATGAGCAAAAAATAGGATAAGGAGCTTTTGGAACACATAAGTAAATAGAATTTTAATATTTAGTGGTTTTAGGTGATATGGCAGTCTTTAGGGGGCTTAGATGTAGATTGTAGAATCCCAGAAAGAAATTTCTGCTATCTCTTATACGTAGTCATGCTATCTTTAACTCTGTCATTCTGATACCCTAAGAGCTAAATAGGGCTTTAAAAAGTGTGATGGCATATAATAAAGGATTTATAATTACTTATTGACTTGACTTGACTTGACTTGATTTGACTTGACTTGAGAAGGGGTTTTACCAGATTGTCATTGCAGTCCATGACACACAAAAAAAATTAAGAAACCTCAATATAGCCTACAAGTTTCAAATGTGTGGCCTGAAGGCTACGTGTGGCCCACAATACTCCCAAGTGTGGTTCAAACCAGATTAAAATGTAATTGGTAAATATTTAACAAAATAAAAGCACTATAGTATTACATTTTAAAACTAAGTCAATATGTGGCCCAAAGGGACTGTAATGTATGGCTTAGTGGCCCCCATTTCTATTTGATTTCAATATTATTGATCTATCCCAATTCCAGGACCTGAGTTCCAAATTCCAAATCCGATTCTGGTCTTTTTTTTTTTTTTTTAACTACACCAGATGGTATGGCTAGTATCAGAAGCAGAAATGAAACTCAGAGCTCCAAGTCCAGTGTTCTTTGTCCAGTGGTTGGTTAATAAAACCTGTCCTGCCTATCTCAAAAGGCGGCTCATAAGATCAAATGATAGCCTCACAACATATATGTGAAAGACCTTTATAAAGTACAGTTGGGGTGAAAGATATTTTAATCGGGGAGGTAGTAAATGCTTTTATGCATAGTAATAGATTTTAAGCCAACACAGGCATAGTATTTCCTGGGAGCTATTTCAGTAGCACATGACTTCTTTAATAACAGGCACACTACAACTCTAAAAATCACCAGCACCACTTTAGGGAGAAGCGTGCCTACTGAATCGACTGGATTGGGTGATGAATGTCTGTAATCTCTTCTACCAGGGGAAGCTAAGGCTGAATGGTTGATCTCAGAAGTTCTGAGATGCCATGGACTAAGTCCTAAGTGAGTATCTGCACTGTCTGTACCAACATGGTGAGCTCCAGCGAATGGGGGACCACTAGCCTACCTATGATTGAGAGAACCAGGGCAAAGTTTTGGTGCTTATCAGTATTGAGATTATGCTTGTGAGTGGCTGCTACACTTATATAGAGACCAAGTCTCTACAATAACAACAAATAGTATAATGAATTGTCCTGTGTTAGAGATGAAAAGAGAAATGTTTCAGATTCTTACAATTTAGTACTATGACAGTGGGTGGGTAAGAGATGCTATTATTATTCTGTTGGGTTAAGTCTGGCAGAACTGAGAAGGGGAAAGGAGACAATAAAGATCTCTGCCTTGATAGTAAGCTTTGGGGTGACTAATTTTCCAGTAGAGTTTTAGGCTTTATTAAGCTCCTTTGGGCTTAGTTTGCATGTAAAAAACCAAAGGTGACTGCCTTCAGGCCATTTTCCTATGGCTTTGCCAGAAATTAGGTTGAATAACACCTATGTCTACTGGAGAATACGGACAGATGTAATCTCCAACAAGTTGTCAGATCAAGACTAAAATATAGGTAGAAAAGAAAGAACTTTTACTTATACATATTCATTGAATTCTACAGGGTTATAGCTAGATGGGACTTAGATATAATCTATTGTACCACAAAACATCAGAATTGGAAGAGATCTCAAGGGTCTGTAGAGTCTAGTCCACTGGCCAAACATCTGCTCTATGTTATTTCCATCACATAGTCATCTAGTACCCCACTGAAAGCCTCCAGAGGTGACTCCTTCCACTTTTGAACAACGTGAATCTTTGACAGGTTTTTCCTTACATCAAGATTAAATTTGCTTCTCTGTCAATTCCACCCACTGTTCCTGATTTTGCCCTCTGAGGGCAAGCAGAACACCCTAAACTGGGGGTGGGGAACTTGTGACCTTAAGGCCACATGTGGCCTTCCAAGACCTTGGGTGCAGCCTTTTGACTGAGTCCAAGTGTTACAGAACAAATCCTTTTATTAAAGAGATTTGTTCTGAGAAGTTTGGATTCAGTCAAAGGGCTGCACTTGAGGACCTAGAGGGCCACATGTGGCCTTGAGGCTGCAGGTTCCTCACCCCTGCAAATCAATAAAGATAATATCACAGTGTTTGGCATGTAAAAACGCTTATTTCCTTCCTTTCCTCTTTCCTCTCCCTTCCTCTTTCCACTAAATGCCCTTCCCATGAGATAGCCCTCCATATACTCATTGTAGAGATTATACAATTGAGGCTCAGGAAAGTTAGGTAATTGACCCAAGATAGGTCACACAACTATTAAATGTCAGACTTGGACTCCAACCCACATATCCCAATTCTCAGTGCAGTGCTCTCACCACATTTCTATAAGGTCTTTTCATCCTTTGCAGTTCTCTTTTCCAGGACTTTTGCTGCAATTTCAAACATTTTGAATGTACCGAAACATCAAAGGGACAATGCTTTCTAAATGCAGGGGATGGAAAGAACTAAACACCATGCATGACCCCCACCTTCCCTCTGGTTCTCTGTGCAAAACTTGACCAGAATCAGCTAATTTTAGTGTTTTTTATCAGCTACTCAAGGTACAACAGTCACTCTCTGAACTCACATGTGATGGTTGTTTTAGATGGTATATATATATATATATATATATAGATAGATATAACAACCCCTGACAAAGGGTTGGCTGGCCACAAAATCTCCATGGATGTTCTTCCCAGTTTGGGAAAAGAGGAAACTCTAACATGGGCTCAACCCTCAGACAAGAGGAAATAGGAGTTTGTTTGTTTGTCTGTTTGTTTGTGGAGTTTGAGGACTCTTGGGGAGAATGAGGAGAGAAGAAAAGAGAAGTAGCCGTTGTTCCATGGCAACAGTGTTGGGGAGGTGGGGTAAAAGGGTGAGAGGAGGCAGCAGCAGCCAATGCCTGCCCTCTCTGCAGTCACCTTCTCAATCAATCCGTAAACATTTATTAAGCACCTACTATGTATTAGGCACTGCGCTAAGTGCTGGGGATGCAAAAAGAAGCCAAAGACTGTCCTCAAGGAGCATACAGTCTAATGGAGGAGATAGCATACAAACAAAAATATACCAAGCAAGTATGTACAGGATAAATAGGAAATAATTAACAGAAGGAAGGCATTACTTAAAAGGAATTGGGAAAGGCATCTTGTGATGGAATTTTTAGTTGAGACTTAAAGGTATCCAGGGAAGTCATTAGGCACAATTCAGTCCTTGTATAAAAAAAAAGGAGAAGGAAAAGAATAAATATTTGGGTAGCATCTACTATGTGCCAGATACTGTTCTAAGCACTTTTTACAAATATTATCTCATTTGATCCTCACAACAACCCTATACATAGGTGCTCTATATAGCCCCATTTTATAGTTAAGAATACTGAGGCAAATAGAGGTTAAATGACTTGTGCAAGGACATAGAGTAGTATCTAAGGCTGCGTTTGAATTCAGGTCTTCCTGACTCCAGGATCAATGCTCTATCTACTGTGTCACTAGCAACCTTAGACTATGACATGCCCTTTCTCTAAATGGACAAGTAAGAATGACTGTGTGTATTTTAACTTGGGTTCTCACCCCAAGTGCAGAAGCAGAGATAAAAACAAGCTAGCTAAAAGAGGAACAAAGAGGTAGGCCCCATCCTGCCCTGGCCTTACTGCCATTTGTATTTTCTTAAATTTATTCTGTTAAAGAACACACTTATTGGGTCTAATATTATTTCCCATAAACACCTGTGCAACAGGAGTCACCAAGATGAAGAAGTATCTTTCCTAACACTCTTTGACCATTGTTAGAGAATATTGCTCTCCAGCTGTGGGTATAAGCACAAACTGTGCCATAACTACCCTTATAGGGCAAAATTACTATAAATGTAGAGCTCTGTTTTATAAATCTGCCTCAGACATGTAAGCAAACTTCTTTATTCTCTAAGACTTCTGAGATGAAAATGATCTTGGACTGCTTGTCAGGAGTCCAGAGCTAAAATCCTCTGACACAGAATAGTTATGTGATCTTGGGGGAATTCATTTATTCTCTCCAATCTGTCTGCTCAGTTTGCTAAATCATGATGGGGAGATGACCATGGGTTCTTCAAGGTTCTGTGAGCAGACTACAAATTCTGACAGTTCCTCAGACTTGAAGTTTTTTGAGATACAGCCTTATTGAAGAAGTGTGAACCTGAGTTTTATCAACATCTTGGCAGCAAGATGATAATAATCTGGGGTAACAAACTCATGTGGGTCATCTTCTAAATCAAGTAGAGTCTGGGCTTGTATCATCTAAAGGAGTGAGTACTGACCAAAGCTCGGTCACAGGTGCTTGAAAGACTGAATTATGCCTTATCAGCTAAGAGGCCATTGTTAAACTAGAAGTTTAAATGTAGTACCTGTGAGAATGTGGCTCCCTAAACATTCTCCATGGACATTCACTTCTTTGTCAGAAAGATTTCCTCTGCCACTCATTCATTATACACATTTATAAATTATAAGGAAATATATTTGATCACCCAACCTACATGATTGGGCAGCCTTGGGACAAAATGTCTGTAATTCAAGACTAACAGTGAGGTCTAATGTAACCTTTTCATTGAGAGGTAACAGAAATACCACACGCTGCTTTGGCATCAGAATACAAACTCCTTGAGGTCAGGGACTATTTAATTTTTGTCTTTTTGACTGCAGAGTCTGCCGTATAATAGGCAGTCAAAGGGTCCCAAATCAGAGGATCCTCAGATTAGCTCTGCTGCAGATGCTTACTGATTGATTGGGAAGAATGCTTTATTTGGAGTCAGAGAACCTAAGACTGAATCCCTGGCCCTACCATTTATTCCTTAGGTAACCCTGGGGAAACTGTGTAATCCCTCTGAGCATTAATTTCCTCATTTGTAAAATGAATGGGTTGAGTTGGATTACTTCTAATTGTCTTTCTAAATCTACAAATTCCTCCTGTTAAATACACTTCCCTATAATTTATAAGTGTGTGTAATAAAACTGAGTGGCAGAGGAAATTCTGACACAGTGGTAGGTGTCCTTGAAGAATATTTAATTACTTTCTCTGAACTGCAAATGAGCTTTGAGTATGTTGGTTGTTCACTCACTTCTTTATAAAGAAATGCACTTTTTTTCCCTACGGTTATTCATTTTCTGTAGAAACTACGTACATAACTCTCTCTCTCTCTCTCTCTCTCTCTCTCTCTCTCTCTCTCTCTCTCACACACACACACACACACACACACCCATTTAATTCCTAAATAGTGGAGAGCACATTCTTTGACTTAGTCCTCAATAAGGCTAGTGGGAAATACAGGAAGGCAAAATTTAGGGCTGTCTGAACTAAGAACTGACTTTGGGTCTAAAAATCTGGGGTCCTTGATGTTTTCTGCTCATGTGACCTTGGGTAAATCACTTAATCTCCCTGGATCGCACTTTCTTCATCTGTAAAATGAGGGAGAGGGACTATTTGACCTCTGAAGTTCCTTTTAGCTCTGGATCATGGGTTTTTAACCTGAGTGATAGAGTTCAGAAGGATCCATGAACTTGGTTGGGGAAAATGTTACATCTTCATTTTCACCAACCTCTGACTTAAATTTAGCTAGCCCTAGAGTCAGGTGGACCTGAGTTGAAATCTGACCTCAGATACTTACTAGCTATGTGATCCCGGGCAAGTCGCTTAACCCTGTTTGCCTCAGTTTCCTCATCTGTAAAATGAGCTGGAGAAGGAAATGGCAAACCACTCCAGTGTCTTTGTCAAGAAAACCCCAAATGGGGTCACGAAGAGTTAGATACTACTGCAATGACTCAACAGCAGCAACAACAACACCAAACTGAACGAATGTCTAAACCAGCCAATGGAAGCTTTGTAAGTGTCAGAACTCTAGAAAGGGAGCTGTACTGACCATTTCTCACTTCTGAGTCATCAACAGTACTAGCGGCATGGGAAAGCATCCCTTGTGCTTGTGCTACGTAAGGGGAGTCTCATAGAGTGTTCTTCACTCAGACTCCTCTTGTCATCCAAAAGACAGTCTTTTGTCTTGGTGCTGTTAAGTTCAACAGCTCTGACAGAATCACAAGCCTACTGAGACAGGGACAACCGTAACCCTTCACAACAATATCAGTGACAAAGAAAGATGGCTCGTTGACTTTAATGTCTCATAGAAAGTTTAATGAATCTTTACAGGCATTCACAAAACAAAACAAAAACCGACAGGTAGAAGAATCCCAAACTCTGAGTGAAATTCAATTCATTTTGGGGAAAAAAAAAAACAGCACAGAACACTAAGATTTTCATGGTTTTAAAGGATAAACAGCTTAGATCCTTCATGAATGTGTTTTCTTCCTGTTAATGTTGTTAATTAAATGCTCAAAATCAAAAGCTAGTAACTGGAAGGTAAATGAGGGGCAAAAGGGGGAGAGAAATGCTTAAATGTTTGCAATAAAAAGTATTTAATAACCACTATTCATCTTAAAGCCCTTATCACATGCTAGATTTTCTGATTATTTCCCGTATTTTTAGCAATAAGAAGTAGCTAATCACCATTAGAATTTCCCTTAGCCATTCAAAAGGAAAATTCTCCAACAGACAAATGAAGATGTTTTCTGTTATATCACCAGGGTAAAGAGAAAAAAAAAGAAAACTAGGATTTGCAAATTACATTCATCATGGTTTTCTTTTTCAACTTGACTGAAAAGGAATATGCTCTCATATAGATTACCAGAACTTAGTTATCATGTGCAAAGTGGAACGCTTGGATCCAAACATCTACTATGGGAATCTACGCCTAAGGCAGAATAATAAGCTAGGACAACTCTTTGATGTTTTAGTTATGGTTGGCCCAATCAGTTCTTATTAGTTAGGATAAATGTGTCCAATTAAACTTCTGCAAAATAGGTTAGGGGTTAATTTCCTCTGTATAACTTTTGTTGTTCATTTGTTTCCTACTCTTTGTGACCCTATTTGGCAAAGATACTGGAATAGTTTGCCAGTTCCTTCTCCAGGAAACCGAGGCAAACTTGCCCAGGATCATACAGCTAGTAAGTAAGTAAGCCAGATTTGAATTTAGAAAGAGGAGTCTTCTTGACTCCAGACCTGGCACTCTATCCACTGCTCCATCTAGTTGCTCGAGTATAGCTTGCAGCAAGTCAAAGAAAAATCTGCAATTAGGTACTTAAAATACTCTTTAAAAAAAATTTAAAAAAGAGTGGTATGAACCATTTTAAATCAGACGAGTATCCTAGCTTCAGTGGGATTAACAAAAAATATTTGAATCAATTCTTTTTTTTTTGTAGTGGCAAAGTACTGGAAATGAAGGGGATACCCATCAGTCATGGAATGACTGAACAACGCATGGTATATGAATTAATAAAATACTGTAGAATACTATTGTGCCAGAAGAAATGATGAAATGGAACCATTTTGAAGAAACCTGGGAAGACTTATACGAACTGATACTGAGTGAAATGAGCAGAATCAGAACAATTTATATTATTGCAACAACATAAAAACAAACAACTTGAAAAGACTTAAGAATTCTAATCAATGTAATGATCAATCCTGATTCCAGATGTCTGATTATGAAGACAGAGAGGTGACAGGCTAAATAGGTAGAGAGAGACCTACATTTATGAACAAGGCCAACTTAGGAATTTTTTTTGTTTGATTATGCATATTTGTTAAAAGGGTTTTGTTTTTATTTTTGTCTGATGGACAGGGGAGAAGAAATTTTTCATAATTGAAAATTAAGAGACAATGACACCTTAATCTGAATCTACCTTTCATAAATTTCCTTGTAGAATTGAAGAACTTCAAACATGAGAAAGACAGAGAATCAGTTCATACATGAAACCTTCAAGTTTATTCAAGGTCTGGGCACCTGAAATGCATACCTGGCTATCCAAAGTCAGTAGAAAACCTTGAACATAATGTTGGTTAGCCTTCTGAAAACAGGTCTCTGAACCTTCTCTTTCCTCTTTCTCTTTTACACTTTTCTATTCTTCTCAGAAGTCATAGGATCACAGGGTTTAGAGACGAAAGGGATCTTAGAGATGATCTATTCCCACCCTGTCCTTTTACACAGGACGGAATGAAGGCCAGAGAGGTTTGGTGACTTGTCCAATGAGACATAGATAGTGAGTGAGTAGCATAACTGGGATTTGAAATCCAATGTTCTTTCCATAATCTAGAAATTCACTGTCTTTCTATTCTCTTTCTCTCTTCCCTTTGGAATTTACCCCTCCCTGCTCTGTTTTTCCCACCTTTATTCCCTCCTTCTCCTTTTCCCCTTCTCCTTCCTCCTCTAGAGTAATAAAAACCCTCATAGTCTAAAGAGTGAACTCCGCCAAAGGAGCTCTGTTCATTTTCCCTCCCCAGAAATGAGCACAGTTCTAGGAACAAGCTACGGCTGGGGGACACAAATTAAATTTGTAACTGTTCCTTTAAATGTCAGGGGAAAATATGTCCTATTCAAACCTTATGGGGGTGGTGTTATAATAATAATACTTGTTATTAATAGACTGTGACTTCCTTGAGAGTAGGAACTGTCTTTTGCCCTATTTGTATCCTAAGCATTTAGCATAGTCCCTGGCACATGATAGGCACTTAATAAATTTTGTTCATTGACTGATTGAATAATAGCTAGCATTTATACAACATTTTAAGATTTGCAAAGCACTTTACAAATACTGACTTATTTTTATCCTCACAACAACATTGGGAGGAGTTATTATTTTTACAGAGGAGGAAACTGAGGCAGGCAGCACAGTTAAGTGACTTGCACAGGGTCACACTCTCTCTATGAGGCAGGATTTGAGGCCAAACTCCAGGTTTAGTGCTCTATCCTCTGTGTCATCTAGCTGCCTCATTAATTTGTATACTATAAATTTCAGGCCAGTAACAAAGTCAAATAAAATTTACTAAATAAAAATTATGTACACTTGAAAAAAAAGCTTAGAGAGTGGTCATGGGAGCCATTTAAAATCATACAGGTTTATTACATAACTCATTCATTGTAAATTATTTGCTTCAAACTCATTAACCTTGACTATGGGAGAGAAGTCCTGGCTGTCTGCAAGACAGGTGGTCCACCTTCACCTAATTTTATCATTAGCAAGTAACTACTGAACACTTGACTGGGTCTAGAGATGAAGGCAGAGCTAGAACTCTGGGCTAGGAGTTGAGAAGACATGAGTTCAAATCCCCCATGGGATATCTGCTAGCTGTGTGATCCTGGGCAAGTCACTAACTTCCAGATGCTTCAGGTGCCACCTTGAAATTATCAGCTAAGTCACAGAAGTTTTACAGGGGCTGTGATCTGCATTGGTGAAGGGATTTACCATGTTGAATTAATTCCCCATTTTTCCGATGTTTTACCCTTTCATAGTTGCATGTGTAAGGCATCGGGCTGGAGGATTCAGTCTAAACCATGGCAAAATCACTCATCTTCTGCTGTTAGAATCTAGGACCTACACTGCCTAGTGCACGCCATCCAAGAAAATGAATGGCTACTATCTCTGATGGTCATTGCGTACTTGAAATTCGAACATGTAAGAACAGATGGAATTACTTAACTTAGGCTAGGGCCCTACAAGCAGGAGAATCAGGCCTTTCTGGTCTGTACAAGGAACACAAAAATAATAATACTAATAGGTAGAATTTGCATAGCCCTTCACATGTTTTCTCATTTGATTCTCACAACAACCCTGTGGAGTTGGGGGCTATTATTATACCCACCTTGTCGATTAGGAAACTGGGACTGAGATAGGTTAAGCGATTTGTTCAGGTTCATACAGCCATTGTCTGAGGCAAGATTTGAACTCAGGTCTTCATGACTCTAAGCTCAGTACTCTATTCAGGGACAGAGGAGGGAATAAGCCTTTATTATAGCACCTACCAGGTTCTGTGTTAAGTACTTCTCAAATAATATCTCATTTGATCCTCACTACAAACCTGTAAGGTAGGTGCTATCACTGCTCTCATTTTACAGTTAAGGAAACTAAGGCAGAGAGATGGTAAAGTGACTCACCTAGGGTCACACCACTGGTAAATGCTTGAAGCAGGTTTTGAACTCAGGTCTTCCTGACTCAAGGCCCAGATCTCTATCCACAGTGCCAGCTCCCTGCCTTTTAGAGTATATTATGGGAATATTTTTGAAAAGCTTTCTGTTTAAATGATTTTTCCTAATTCTAATATTGCCTGAACTAAACCTTTTCTTGGAAATGTTTCTGGTTTATGGAATTGGGATGCTCTATTAGCAATTTGCAGCAGGCTCCACTGCTAACCTCCTTGAATCATCGAAGGGCTGAGTCAATGTCTGGGTAAGCTGGTTCCTAAATACTTGGACAGTTTTCTTGTGCATATGTTGGAGCCACTTAGATAACACACAATAACAAAAAGAAAATGAATCAACTAGTTTTCTTTTGTCTTGTTTAAAGACTAATGCTACTTCAGAAATGATTACCACATAGGTAGAATATAAAAGCTGTAAAAGGCTTCCCTAGTTTTTGTTTGTTTCTATTAATGATCAGCATTTGTCTGACTGGACATAAGGCTCATGTCCACATTTCCTGATGGAGCAAGAATTAGAAGTTTTCTTTGTTGAAAATGAAATGCACTCCTCGAGGGCCAGCATCAGAGTTTGCAATACTTTGCTTGTTGAGAGTGTCAGCCAATGCTTCAGGTCCACAAAGGAACACACCTATCCTGGTACTAGGGAGGGAAAGAATAAAACATCCAGTATTAAGGAGACATTATTGGTTTGTACAAAAAGGGTTACATTGCTCCTGAGTTAATTCCCATAATGCCAAGTCCTTCAGCAGTTTTTTTCCCCAGTGGCAAAACACAGTAGCTCCTTCCCCAGAGTCCCAAGCAGCCAAAGGTACACATTTTCCCACCAACTTGGGAGAATGAACTGGACTTTCCCTTGGCTTAGCTCAACTCTATTTATAGATTCATAACTTTAGAGGTACATAACTGCCTTGGAATGATATAAAAGTAGAAATTAGGTAGAAATATCCTCTATTAGGGAAATAGCCATTGCTTTGTGAGTCTGCTGGGCTGCCTCATTTCGCAGCATCCAGCCATCCGCATTTGAGCAGTTGCATATCTAGCAACTGGGGCTTCAAGAGCTGCAGCATAAACGAACAGCCAGCCTTTGGAGATGTGGGCACTCTCTAACACCCAGTGGCACCAGGATCTCTTGGATCAACTGTGTTTTAGCAAAATGGGGCTTCCCTTTATGTTTTCCTGGCCCTGGGCCTCTAATACAATATAAAAAGAGTGCCCTGCTGCTCTATCATAAGTAGGGCATATGCTTTCAGTTACTTCCCTATGGTAATGATGGTGGTTAATTCCCACTCTTTCTCACTGACCATGACCAAGAACACACATTTAGTAAATGACTGTCCAAATATGGAGGGCGTTCACAGTCATAAAGAACAAAGACATAGACTGGACCCTTGACTCTAGCCAATCATCTTTCTCAATAGCAATTTGTTATCAAGGAGATTTAATTCAAAGAAAGTGAATCTTTGGGCTTTGTAAAAGGATTTTATGTCCTCCCTACACTTATGCCCTGCCCAAACACATCTGGTTCTTTTCTTGTTTTCCAGTCCACAGAACAGTTCACGTAAGTACTTTGTTGTCAAAGGGGAGATCACTCTTCCCTTTATCTCTTATGTGATCCATGAAAGTGACAGTGTCTAAGTTTATATAACAGGTAATAATGAGTTCCAAAGGGCTAACAGAAGAATTTTCCTCTATTATACAGTTTCAGGTTGACTTGGGGACTCTCAATATGGATTTGCTGTCTTACTTTGGGTGTTGACTTGCAATGGTTTTGAACTCATTTTCCCAGTTGGGTCTTCCATACAAGGTCTTTTGTTTCAAGCCTGTTATCACATCTGTCTCTTCATCATGGTGCACAGTAAAGTGAGTGGCCTATAGGAAAAAAAAAATGAAAATACTACAGGAGTCTGCAAAAATTTATCCTGACATGTTTATATTTCTCTCACTCTAAGGTCTTTATTTCCCTTTCCTTCTCCTACTTTATAAGAACTATTAAAGACCTAGAATTCTTTGTAATTCTGTGAGCTACATAAAATTAGAGAATAACTCATTCTTAAAAATAAAAACAAGACAGTTTCTCTTTTTGCCCTCGTTGTTTTATTCCTCAGACCCCAATTATGGGAGCACCTCTATTAATACAACAGATATGTACCTAAAAGTGTTGTAAGTGAATTATTTATTTTTAAAAATTAAATTTTATTTTAGGTGATTTAGAACTTGGGGCTTTACTCTATTTAAAAAGAAACTTGAGGTAATTCTTTTTTAAAAAGCAAAAAAAAAATTATTTTCGACTCAAATAGCCACATTTGTCTACTTGGAAAGTTCAGATTTTCCTAAATTTGGTTTTACTTAAGCAGAGTACCCTTGCATATTTGGGCAGCTAGATGGCACAGTGGATACAGCGCTGGGTCTGGAGTCAGCATAGACCTGAGTTCAAGTTCAGCCTCAGATAATTACTAGCTGTGGGATCCTGGGCAAGTCACTTAACCCTATTTGCCTCAGTTTCCTCATCTGTAAAAATGAGCTGGAGAGCGAAATGGCAAACCACTCCAATATCTTTGCCAAGAAAACCCCAAATGGGGTTATGAAAGAGTCAGACAAAACTGAACAACAATACCCTTGCATATTATAGAAATCTTTTTTTATGGCTTCATTTTTATCTATGACCTTTTTTTTTACTTACGGAAGTGGGAATTTTGAATTGCCTTGTTCAAGATTAGTAACAGTACTCACAATTATAGGAGTCTAGAGTCACATAATAATAGGCAGCATATATGTGTGTATGTATATGTATAGGAATATTTATGTGTGTATTGTGTATATGAAATATCTTTGCAATAACTTTGCAAAGTTCTTTACATGTATTATCTCATTTGATCCTCATAACAACCCTGATAGGTAGATCTTATTATTATTCTTATTTACAGAGGAATAAAATGAGGCTGAGAGAAATTAAGGAACAAGCCCAGGTCACACAGCTAGTAAATATCTGAGGCAAGATTGGAACTTGGGTTTTCCTGATCACAATTAGCCAAAAAAGCCACAAGACTCCTAGAGTGGGAGGGGGGAATAAACCCAAGAAATAGACTATTCTAATTCATAAATTAGAAGTCCCAGGGAGCTATGGATTACACGTAAAAGAGCCACATAGAGCTTGAGGGTGGTAGTCTGAATATCACTCCCTCTAAGACCATATAGGCTTGCAGAGAGCTCCTATCTAGGAGGGTCAGATGTTGCTCAAGGTTTGAGGTTAGAAGCAACCCTTAGGGTGACAGTTTAAACCGCCCACAATGAAATAGTTTAGGGGAAAGAAATAAGCATTTGCTTAGCATGCTGGAGGGTGAATAAGTCAATCTGAGGCTATATGGTATAACACATTGTAAAGAACACTGGTGTAGAAGAGAGAAGGCCCAGGGTTTGAGGCCCAGTTCTCAATAATCTCCTGTGTGACACTGATAAAGTTATTTAACCTTTCTTGGACACAGTTTCCTTATTTATAAAATGGAAGAATTGAACTAAATCAGGGGTTCTTAACCTGGGGATTCCACAGTCCTAAAGGATCCATGGATAGATCTCAAAGGATCCATGAATTTGGATAAGAAAATAAATTACATCTTTGTTTTCACTAACCTCTAACTGAACTTTAATTTTCTTCGATTTATCATTTCCTTCACATTCAAATTTCCTTCAAATGCAAGGAACAACCATTATTCTGAGAAGGGGTCCATAGGCTTCACCAGACTGCCAAAGGGGTCCATGGTACAAAAAGTGGTTTAGAACCCTTGAACTAAAGAATCTCTAAACTCCTCCTTTTGATGCTAATATTCTATCCTTCAATGACTCCAGGAATGAGTGGTTCAGTTGGTTAAAACACTAAACTATAGACCTCATATCCAATTAATAACAGCAAACATTAGCTAAGTATCTCTGCTGGAAGAGATACCAGATACACAGTCCCTGCCCTGAAAGAGCTTATAGTTTATCAGGAAAATAAAGAGCCTAATGCAGAGTGAAAAGATAAAATGTAGTGGTGTGGAGCCTGAGAGAGAAGGATGTCAATAGGCAGGTAGGTGGTATGGTGGATGGAGCTCTGGACTTGGAGTCAGGAAGCTGTGAGTTTGAATCCTGTCTCAGATACTTGAGCCAAGTGATTCTCAAAAAAATCATTTAACCTCTGTGTTTCAGTTTCCTAATCTATAAAAGAGGAATAATAATACACCTCCCAGGGTTGTTGTAAGCATCAAATAATATAGTTAATAAAGCTTAAAACTGCACTAAGACTTTTGGTCCCCCTTGCATATGTAAAGTGCTTTGTAAACAATAAAATGCTACATAAATGCTAGCTGTTATTATTGTTACTGTTATTAAAGTTATTAGTAACTGGGGCTTGTTCTGCCCCACAAACTATAGATTTCATGGAGAATTCCAGCCTGCTCATGGTGTCTGATGGTCCATCAGGGGTAGGCAGTGAGAGAGAGTAGATGGATAGGAACTCCTTCCTTCTTCTTCTTCTTCTTTTTTTTTTATGCAAGGTAATTGGGGTTAAGTGACTTGCCCAGGGTCACACAGTAAGTGTCAAGTGTCTAAGGCTGAATTTGAACTCAGGTCCTCCTGACTCCAGGGCCGGTGCTCTATCCACTGTGCAACCTAGCTGCCCCAGGATAGGAACTCTTACTGACACATCTTCCAAAATGATTTCCAAATAGACATCGCAGGACAGAAGGGCAGTTCAGGCACTTTTGTAGAGAAGTAAGAGGCCCACTTTGAGGGGCAGCTAGATAGTGCAGTGGATACAGCACCAGCCCTGAAGTCATGAGGACCTGAGTTCAAATCCAGCCTCAGACCAAACACTTGACACTTACTAGCTGTGTGACCCTGGACAAGTCACTTAACCCCAATTGCCTAAAAAACAAAAAAAAAAATCCATAAAGAGGCCCACTTTGATTTTGTTGTTACCTGAGATTCATCCCAGCCGGTAAGGTAGATGTTGTAGCTGAGAAAATCAGCATTGTCCTTCTGCTGCATTTGGGTCTCTAGTGACTGCAGCAGGTCTGCAAACCATTCAAAGGCATGTGTGTCTCGACATAGCCAGTAAAAATAAATCTGGTAAGGAAAGGTAAGGTAAGACAGGTAAGCACAATGGTTCTTCCATTTGGCATCATAAGAACCCTATGGTCCAGGATATCTGGAACTATATACAACAGAATCACATATTTTAGAACTGGAAGGGATCTTAGAGAGAATAGATCAAATAATTGGGGCAGGACAGGAAACTGGTGATGGGTCCAGCATCAAGCAATACAGAGAAGTCTAGGCAGGCTGACAGTAAGCCTCTCGGAGGTCTAGTGAATAAGTGAGTGGCAGATGTCTCAATTAACAGCCAGTGTCAGGAGGGGACTGTATAGAGGTCCAGGCAGGATAGCAGATGATTCCAGAGAGGTCAGGCAGATGATGGTAGAGACCCAGCCACAGAGCCTGGGATGGAATTCAGAATGAGCAGCCTAATCCCGAGAAGATTTGGGATTTAAACTAAGGGAACCAAGCAGAGCCTCAGGCATGGGGAGTTGGGAGAAGGGAGAAGGAGAGACAAGACTAGTATTACCTAATCTAGGGATATAAGATTGGGCCAAGAGTAGGAGTAAGGCTGACTTCACGGTGAGACATCTAGCTATGGCTCTAGGAGTTCTAATATTTTCATTTCCCAATATTGGATTGGGCTTAGAGACCAGAGCAAAGGTGGGGTTTTAAATGACCCAAATGGTAGGGATTGAATGGAAATTGGACCAGGGAGGCTAGGATAAAACTAACTCATGCATCGAAGTACCCCTGCCTTGAAACCCTAAAGTCTAGAGCACAAACAAAATTAGAGTACACGTAAAATAAACTAGGTTACTGGCAAATCGTTATAAGGGAAGATACAACCCCATCAAAATTGGCACTGACCACTCGTACTTCTCTCCGTCACATTATTACTGGAGTCCAGCCAGAGGAGCTTTTCTTCCTACAAGACACTCTATTTGCCAGCTCTGGGCATTGTATTGGCTATTCCATATTCTTGGTATGTCATCTCTTGGCCTCCCGGGTTTCCTTCAAGTTCCTAGCTACAATCCCAGCTTCCACCTTCTATAAGAAGCTTTGCCCTATCCTCCTCAATGATAGGGTTTGCCCTAGTTTATCTCTAATTTAATCTCTATTTTTATCTTTTTTTTTCTTTTTTTTTCTATTTTTATCTTCTTTATGTATAGCTGTTTGCAAGTCCTCTCCCCCTTTAGACTGTGAGTTCCTTGAGATCAGGGCCTGCCTTTTGTCTTTGTTCGTATCTGACACATAGTAGGTGCTTAATAAATGCTTGTTGACTGACTAAGATGGTGAGGGAAAAGGAAAACACAGAACATGAAGCAGGATTGAAGCACCTATTGGGGACATTGAGTCTGGCTCAAAGCTCATACACAGTGGGATCAAGGGTCTTTCCAACAAAGTAAGCATCAGAGAAAGGACATGAGAAAGCTATGTGTTCAGAAGCAGTGAGCGTGGAGGCTCTCCTGAGAAAGCTCCAGGGTGGTTAGAAAGTCCTCCAGGAATCTTGAAAGCCCCACAGAGTGGCAGCAGGCAGTGACCAGTTTGGTGCCAACCAGCTCTATGCCTCTGCAATGCTCACATCAAGACAGCCCAGGCTCAGGGGCTCTGAGGCCACTAACATTGTATCCTGAGATGCCAGACCCAGGGCTCATGTCGAAGGGACTTATCCCTGGGAGACAGAAATCATTACAAGAACTCAAGGGACCTAGGACGAGACCAGGCAGGGCTGACCATGCCACTTAAAAGTGAATGAGGGGGCAGCTAGATGGCGCAGTGGATAGAGCACTGGCCCTGGAGTCAGGAGGACCTGAGTTCAAATTGAGTCTCAGACACTTGACACTTAACTAGCTTTGTGACCCTGGGCAAGTAACTTAACCCCATTGCCTAGTCCCTCCCCCCCAAAAAAAGTGAATGAGAGGTGGGGTGGAGGAATAGTAGATTAAAGTCAGCAACCCAGTCAAACTTTCCCAACATCCCTCCCTCAAGAACTTTAAAATAACACCTGAGATTGAATTTTGGAGTGTCAGAGTCAAGAAAATGTCAGGGTGAGGCATTTTTTTTCAGCCTAAGACAACTTAGAAGTTTGGCAGGAAAGGTCTGTGGCATGGGGGTGGGGCTGGCCTGGAGTGTAGGTGGCGGCAGCACTAGTAGTGGGCCTTCAAGGTGGCTGTGATAGTAGGAGTGGCAGCAGCAGCTTCAGGACCTCACATCCAAGGAAGTATGGGGGTCCGACAACTGGTCAGAAAGAGATTATAGGGGACCCTTTGCAGCTGGCACTGATTGACAACTCTACTGCCCAGATGCAGTTCTGAGTCACAATTACAGGGCGGAGCAGAGTGCTTGTGGTCAGTCAAAAGGGAGCAAGGACTCTGGGCACAGCTCCAAGGCCAAGAAGAGCACTAACACTTACAACTGCAGAGTAACAGGGGCCCTTCCTGGGTAAAGGAGAGCACAGACCAGGAGAGCAATGACCACCCTGGAAGCACCAAAAACTTGCAGACCCCCAGAACTAGCTCTAAAAGAACGGCAAAAAAAAAAAAAAGCTTGGTGTTTAGGATAGTGTTTTTTTTACCCCTAGGTGAACAGAGCCCAACTTTAACTTACAGTTCAGAGTCAAGAAATAGGCTGGAAAAATGAACAACAACAACAACAGAAAGAACTCGACCATAAAAAGCTATATACCATAGTGGCAGGAAAATCAAACCACAAACTCAGAAGATAACAATGAACAAACAGACATAACCAAAACCTCAAAGAAAAATACTAATTTGACACAAACCCAATAAGAATTCCTGAAAGTGTTACAGAAAGAGAGAAGAATTGTAGAGAAAAAAAAATGGGAAAAGAAATGAGAGTGATGTGAAAAAAATTATGAAAAGAGAATTAACAGCTTGGTAAAAGAAGTACAAAAAATACTGAAGAAAATAACACCTTAAAAAAAACCAGAATTGACCTAATGGTATAAGATTTACTGAAGATAAATTCACTGAATAATTCACTGAAAAAAAATTCATTGAAAAAAAAAGACCTCCTTAACAAGCAGAATTGGCCAAATGGAAAAAGAGGTACAAAAGCTCACTGAAGAAAATAATTCCTTTAAATTAGAACTGGGCAACTAGAAGCTAATGACTCCATGAGACCTCAAGAAAAAATAAAACAAAGTCAAAATAATAAAAAATTTAAGATAATGTAAAATATCTCATCAGAAAAACAACTGACCTGGAAAATAGATTGAGAAGAAATAATTTAAGAATTATTATATGACCTGAAAGCTATGATCAAAAAAGAGCCTAGACATCATATTCTAAGAAATTATTAAGGAAAACTACCCCAGAGGGTAAAATAGAAATTGAAAAAGTCCACTGATCACCTCCTGAAAGAGATCCTAAAATGAAAATTCCCAGGAATATTAGAGCCAAATTCCAGAGATTACAGGTCAAGGAGAAAATTTTTCAAGCAGCCAGAAAGAAACAATTCAAATATCATGGAGCCATGGTCAGGATGACACAAGATTTAACAACTTCCATGTTAAAGGAGTGGAGGGCTTGGAATATAATATTCTGGAAGGCAAAGGAGCTAGGATTGCAATCAAGAATAATCTACCCAGCAAAACAGAGTATAATCCTTCAGGAGGTGAAATGGGTATTTAATGAAATAGAGCACTTTCAAGCATTACTGATGAAAAGACCAGAGCTGAATAGAAATTTGATATTCATACACAAGACTCAAGAGAAGCATAAAAAAGTAAACATGAAAATATAATCATAAGGACTCAATAAAGTTAAACTGTTTACATTCCTATATGGGAAGATGATACATGTAATTCCCAAGAATTTTATTAATATTAGGACAATTAGAAGCAGTTTACTTAGATGGCATGGGTGTGAGTCAGTTACATTGTGATGAACTCCAAAAAAAAATGAAGGGGTGTGAAAGAGGCATGCTTTGGGAGAAGAAGGAAGGGAGAAGTAGGATGGGGGAAATTATCTCACATAAAAGAGGCATAAAGGGAGGGGAAAATTGGGGAGGGTAGAAGGTGGTGGGTAATACTTGAAACTCTCATTAGAATTGGTTCAAAGAGGGGCAGCTAAGTGGCACAGTGGATAGAGCACCAGCCCTGGATTCAGGAGGACCTGAGTTCAAATCTGGCCTCAGACACATAACACTTACTAGCTGTGTGACTCTGGACAAGTCACTTCACCCCATTGCCCAGCCAAAAAAACAAACAAACAAAAACAAAAAACAAAAAAAAGAATTGGTTCAAAGAGGGAAGAATACACACACACACACACACACACACACACACACACACACACACACACACATACAACTCAGATGGGAATGGAAATCTATCTTACCCAAGAGGGAAATAGGAGGAAAGGGGATAAGAGAAAGGGGAGAGGGTCAGGGATGACAAAAAGGAGGGTGGATTAAGAGAGGCAGAGGTCAGAAGCAAAACAGACTTTTGAGGAGGGATAGGATAAAAACAGAGAGAAGGATAAACAGAAGAAAATAGGATAGAGGGAAATACACAGTTAGCAAACATAACTGTGAATGGAATGAGCTCACCCATAAAAGGAAAACAGATAGCAGAATGAAGGAGAAGCCAGAATCCAACAATATGTTGTTTACAAGAGACACATTTTAAACAGAAAGACATATGGAGCTAACATAAGGAGATGGAACAGAATCTATTATGCTTCATCTGAAGTAAAAAAGGTAGGGGTAAGGATCATGATCTCAGACAAAACAAAAGCAAAAATAGATCTAATTAAAAGAGATAATCAGGGAAACTACATTTTGATTAAAAATACCACAGACAATGAAGAATATAAAAAATTTTTTACAGCTAGTTTCTCTGATGAAGGCCTCTTTTCTCAAATATATAGGGAACTGAGTCAAATTTATAAAACTTAGAACCATCCCCCAACTGGTAAATTGTCAAGATATATGAACAGACAGTTTTCAGAAGAAGAAATCAAAGCCATCTATAGGCATGTGAAAAATGCTTTAAATCACTATTGATTAGAGAAATGCAAGTAAAAGTAACTCTGAGGTATCACACTTCAAACCTATCAGAAATGACAAATGCTGGAAAGGATGAGGGGAAATATGTGAACTAACAAATTGGTGGAGTTGTGAGCTAGTCCAATCTTTTTGGAAAACAATTTAGAACTATGCCCTGGGGGCTACCATTTGATCTAGCAATACCATTACTAGGTCTATGCCCCAAAGAGATCTAAGAAAAAAGAGAAGTACCCATATGTACAAAAATATTTATAGTAACTCTTTTTGTGGTGCTAAAGAATTGGAAATTGAGGGGATGCCCATCAATTGAGGAATGGCTGAATAAGCTGTGGCACATGATTGTGATAGAGGACTGTTGTGTTATAAGAAATGATGAGGGGAATGGTTTCAGAAAAACATGGGAAGACCTATATGAATTGATACAAAGTCAAGTGAGCAGAACCAAGAAATCATCATACATAGTAATAACAATATTGTAACAATGATCAACTATGTTAGCTATTCTAATAGATACAGTGATTCAAGATAATTCCAAAGGATTCACGATGAAAAATGCTATTCATCTCCAGAGAAAAGGACTGATGAATTCTAAGTACAAATTGAAGTATAATTTTCTCACGTTCTTTAAAAAAAAAAAGTCAACATGGCAGAGGACTAATGCTGGCACAAAGCCTCAATTCAGAATCAAGTTGGAGAGACAAATAAAGCAAAGAGAACACCAAACAATATCAAATATTATTTCAAATCAAATCACATAACAAGAAAGCAAGCAGAAGCTCAAAGGAGGAAAATGTGTTTTATACAACAACTACATGAATGCTGAGAAGAAATGAAGTAAGAAATTTTAAAAATGAGATAAAAGCTCTTAAGAAAAGAATTAGAAGGAGAATAAATAGTTTAAGATACAAAGTTCAAGGTAAAGTCAAGATGATGGAGTAGAAGGAAGCAATACAGCCCAGCTCCTCTAAACACTCCTCCAAACTAATCTAGAGAATGAACCAAACAGAGTCCTTATGGGGAAATCCAAGAAAAAGTCACAATAAGTCTTTTTATTTTCAGCCTACTTTGATATAAGGAGGCAGAGAGCTCTGTGAACTCTGGGGATGGAGTGTGTCCAGAAGCATTACCAAAGAGCACTTCTGAAAACTCAAATTAGCCAAAGAGAAATCAATAACTTCATGAGACAGCAAGAAATATTAGAACAAAATCAAAAGATTGAAAAATAGAGGAAAAATATGATAGGTGATATAAAAAACAAGTGACCTAGTAAATAGGTCAAGAAAAGATAATTTGAGAATTATTAAACTCCCTGAAACCAAAACACTATATTTAGATGTCATGAATGAAAACTATCCAGACCTTTTAGAACCAGAAAACAAAGCAAAGATGGAAAGAATTGTCTGATCACCTTCTAAAGGAAACCCCAAAAATAAATGTCCCAGTAATGTCATAACCAAAATCCAGAACTCCCATATCCAAGAAAAATAGGAGTTTAAGAACCCAGGATCTATAGCTAAGATCACAGAAGACCTCATAGTTTTTACTAAAATCAGATTTTTGAATACTGTATTCCTAAAAACAAAATGTATAGGCTTACAAACAACTCTTGCAAACCTGAGTAACATCCTACTGGGGAAAAAAATAGACCTTTAATGGAAAAGGACTTTCAAGCATTTCTGATGAAAAGATGAGACCTAAGCAGAAACTTTGAAATATAAACTTGGAGTCCAGAGAAATATAGAAAGGTAAACTTGCATGAATAATTGGAAGGAGCTATATAATGATGAAGGGATGCTAATGGGGTAGAAGAAAAAAGTATCCCTCCAGAATCCTGTCTTCAAGGGTAATGAGAGAGTTAAATTTTTAAAAATGGAAGTCATAGGGGTTAGAGTACTCCTGCTCTGAGGGTTTAAAGACAGGAAAGAGAAGGGAGGGTAAAAGAGAGGGTATATTTAGTGTAGAAAAGAGGAAGAAGGAAGTGGAACTTGCTACTTTTCATAATTGGGGTGTGTGAGAAGAATATACAAACAAGGAGGAAGAGGTAGAGGGAGTAGGCATTAAATGAACCTCAGTCTCATTTGAAATGGATGAAAAAGGATTGAACAGTTTGGTTTATAAATACATTAAACTAAACAAAATTCAACAGGGAAATAAACATGGACAAGTGGGGATGGAGGTGAAGGAGAGATAAATTGGAAAGAAAATAGTCAGAAGCAAAACAAACTTCTTGATTCCGGGATTTTTTTTTTAAAGAGAAAAAAAGAAAAGGGAAAGGAGAGGAGAGAAGATGAAAGAAGAGGAGAAAAATAAGAGAGGAGAGAAAAGACCCAGAATTTAAGAGGGGGTGGAGTGGGGAGAATTCTTAGACTGCCTGTTAGACAATTGAGGAATTGCTGAACAAATTGTGTCATGTGAATGTCATGAGATATTATTGTGGTGTAAGAAATGATGAAAGAGAAGATTTTAGAGAACCTTGGGTATTATGAGCAGAACCAGAAAAATAACTCGTGAAGAACAGTAACATCATAAAGAAAAGCAAAAGATTATGAACTCTGATCAATGCAATGACCAACCAAGTCTTCAGAAGACCCATAATGAAGCATGTTTCCCACCTCCTAACAAAGAGGAACGAATACAAGGTGAAGAGAGTCACATTTTTGGACATGGTCACAGTGTGGGATTAATTTTGTTTGACTATGTTTATGCTTTACAAGCTTTTTTCTCCCCTTTCTCTTGGTTAATTATATGGGAGGGACCCAGGAAGGAAGATAAGGTTAGCAATAGTGATGCTAAAGGAAAAAAAGAGCCACTGTGACATTTTTTTAATGGACAGAAAACAATAGAAGTTCGGAAGGAGGCACAAACAATAAGGACCATTTTGAAAGTGACATATGTAATTTATTATATACTTTGAAAAAGAAAGCCCGTAGCCTGAAATGGAGATTCACAGTTTCATATAGAACCCTCTTTTTATGTTATGTATGGAAATGCACTTTTTTGTTTTTAAGTTCAGATTAATAATTAAAAAAAAGAAATGGTAGAGAAGTAGATTTAGACTCGATGTAAGGAATAACTTACTAACAATCAGAGCTGTACAAACGTGGAATGAATTGCCTCAGGTTCATAGCTTCAGAGGTAGAAGAGATCTCAGTGGTCATTTGATCCAATCCTCTAATTTTAGAAATGAGGAGACTAAGGCCCAGAGAGGTTATGTGATATGCCCCAGGTCACATATGCAGCAAATACAAAGTCAGGATCTTAACCCAGCTCTTTTGACTAAATCCAGTGTTCACTTCTCTGCAGGACCTTGTCCTTTAATCCTAGAATCTCAGAACTGGAATACATCTTAGAAGACAGATAGTTCAAAATCTACATAAATAAGAATGTCCTCTATAGAACATGCATCAAGTGGCCATCCAGACAGTGCTTGAAGACCTGCAGTAAGGTAGGGGTGGGAAGGAGGGAGGCTTCCTATCCATTTCACCTTGATAGCTACAATTCTTAGAAAGTTTTTCTATGCATTAATCCTAAATCTCTCCTCCCTCTGCCTCCCTCCTTCCCTCCCTCTCTCTGTCTCTCTGTCTCTCTCTCTGTCTCTTTCTCTCTCTCTCTCTGTCTCTGTCACTCTCTCTCTCTGTCTCTCTCTCTCTCCTGCCCCCCACAAAAATTCCACAGTTCTTTCAATCAGTCCTTACATGGTACAACCTTGAAGCCTGACCTAGGCTCCCTCTCACTGGATGTCTGTAAGCAGAGTCTGGATAGCCATTTGTCAGGAATGTTATATAGGGGATTCCTGTTCAGGTACCAGTTGGAATAGTGACCTCTGAGGTCTCAATAGACTATGAAATTCTGTGATCTAGTCCAAAACCCTAATGTTTATTTTATTTTGTTTGTTTAATTGATTGATGCCTTTTTTGTTTTCTATAAAGTTATTTCCTGTTATACTTTCCCCATAGCATAGAACTCTCCCTTGAAACAAAGAAAAACATTAGTAAAATTGTCCAACACCATGACCACTTGAGAGTATATGCAACATTTGGCTACCATGGCCCCGTCCTCCGTCATCATTCACAGACAGATTCTCTGACTTGAGGACGGTTTGTTTCATCTTCCAGAATCAATCCTGGCCATTGGCATGTCTGATTTCAGCTGTTTTTTAGTGTTATTTGAATTTACATTACTGTGGTTATTATGTCTACTGTTTTCCTATGAGCACTTACATTTTATAGAAGAAGAACTGAGCGCCAAAAGGTACACTGACTGGCCCAAGTTCCCACTAGGAGTAAGCACTAGGATTAAGATTTGAACTCAAGTCCTTTGACTCCAAATCCAGAACTCTTTGAGTATGCCATGTTTCCACACATGCTAGTCTTTCATGACAGTATAATCTGGCTCATATTTATCTCTTAGTGTTAAATCTGGCATTACATGAAGAAGTTGAGAAGGATGTTTTTCAGCCTTGCAAATAAACAGTTTAAAAAAAAACTCTTTTGGCTGATTTTCACATTTATTTAGGGAATGAGCAAAAAAGTTGTGTAATTAGAATATAAATATTATTGTCATCAGAAGTGATAAATATTAGGAATTCAGAGAAATATGAGAAGATTTTATGAAGTTATCCACAATAAGGAAAGTAGAAACAAGAAAACAATAAACAGTGGTGACAACACTGTAAATGAAAATATTAAAATATAAGTTGAATTCAGACAAATGGCAATGAACTCTATTGGTTTTGGAGAACAGATTATGAAATGGTAGAGAGGTGAGGGACCATGGGTGTGGAATGCTGCCAAATAAGTTTTTCCTTGTTACAAAGGAGGGTTCAATGGGTGAGAAAGGGTCGCTCAGAGATGATTATATTTTTTTTTTAACTTTAACTAAAAACAAAGAAAACATTAAGTTCAGCGAATTTTCATTTGACCTATTTTTGCCCGGTCTCTTCCTCCATTTAGTAATTTCCCTTCCCCTCCCATGGTGCCCACAGTCTTCTATACACCCTTCCTCCTTTTGTAAGTCTGGAAGAATACAGACATTTATAAGTAGGTTTCATTTCTTAGCTGCTAGGCTTAGGAGTTAGTAAAACACAAGAAAAAAAATCCTTTTTTTTCTAAGTCCTCATCTCACAAAAAAATTGGAGACAAAAATGGAAGAATGAAATTGAAAGCAGACTAATTGGTTTTTCTCTCAGAGTTCATACCTATTAGAAATATTTAACCTTCACAAAAGGTTATTTTTTATCTTTTATTTCATTGTATAATGAGTTTTTACTTCAACTGCTACTCAAAAAAATAAGAATAATTCTATACCAGGTATTATGCTTGGTGTTGGAGACGCAAAGACAAGAACAAATAAATCCCACCTTCCAGGATTCATTCTACTAGGGGATGGCGGTGGGAGGAGGGGCCAGACTTACCAGGTCCACAAAGGAGTAAATGCATGTAATCACCCTCTCTTCTTTAAGCTCATCCATAGAAAGAAGAGTAGTAGCAGGGGTGGCCCCCACATAAAGAATAGTATGGATTCTCCTCCTCCTCAGTAAAGATGACTGTAACTATAACTTTCATTAAGGATGGAAAGTACATATAATAGAAAGTCCCATGAGAATAGTCATGTTTCATTTTTCTAGCAACACTGGGGTGGAGATTACTCTTAACCAGCCATTAAAATGATTTCTCCCTTTTTTAGTCTGGCCAAAAAAAAAAAAAAACCTCATTTTTGTTCTCCCTAGGAGTCTTCCTGGGAGTAAAGGAAATGATGGCCATCACAGGACTTCTGAAAGTTACTTCCTAAAAAAAGGAGACCTGTCATTTGGGTAAACAAATGGCGGCACATGGATCTAATAGAATACTACTTCATCTCAAAAAACAATGAATATGAATAGTTTATAGAACTGTAGGAAGACATCAACTGGTACAGAGGGAAGGAAATAGAATCAGGAAAACAGTATGCATGATGACTACAATCTAAATGGAAAGACACACCCCTCTTCCCCCTCCCCTAAAAAAAAAAAAACAACAAAAAACAACACTCACTAAATACTGAGTAATTATAAAAACCAAGCTTGGCCTCAGACAAGAGTTGAGAAAATGTGCTTCCCTCTCACTGCAGAAGTGGGGAACTATAATATGGATATGGAATAATGTATATACTGTCAGACAAGCACCACTTAATGGTTGTTTTTTGGGCCCTCCTGGCTCAGAGTAAATGTAAACAATAACTTTCTCTTTTGGTCAGCAACCCTGAAGGTCTTTCCCTCCCAGTTTGATATTTTTTTTTATTAAAGGGGTTATCCCTGAATGGGCATTGCCTCACTCAAAGTGAGAACTTGAAAAGACCTTAGCTTAAAAGGACCAAGGTCTCCCACTGTATCCTGGGCCATCTCCAGTCATCCATGAATATCTGGCCACTGGACCCAGATGGCTCTGGAGGAGCAAGTGAGGCTGGTGACTTTGTATAACCCTCCCTCACTCAAATCAAAGTCGATTGCAAGTCGTGTCATCATCTCCTGATATCATGGTTTTCTTTGAGAACAAAGGACAAGCCACAACCACAAGCATGCACACAGTTGAAGAACTGATTAGTTTTACCGAACTGTTTTTTTTCCTCTTTTTTTAAGTTTAAAAAGATTCCCTACCCCCAAAAGAATGACTGACTGTAAAGGGGTGGGGAGAAAGATATATGCAGAAATAAATGTTATATGAAAACAAAAAGTGTTATTAAAATTAAAATTATTTTTTAATAAGAGAGGACCTACCTTTTTGAGTTTTAGTCTGGTTGAATCATTGCAGTACTTGTACCAGACAGACTTGAGAATGGATGCAAATGGTGTGACTCCAATGCCGGCTCCCACCAGCATAACTACTTCATAGCTGAATACATCCTCACTAGCAGTGCCAAATGGCCCATCTACTGCCACCCTATGGAGTTGGACACAACCACAGTGAAAGAGTATTCATGTTTGGAGATGAAATAAATCTCAACAAGCAATTGAGGAAGTCAGATATATCAATTCCCAACAAAATACATTATTAGCAACTTTGGACTCAAAAGTCATAAGGGGAAATTTCAGTCAACTTTACGCATTTCTTGGTACAGTGAATGAATCTCTCTCTCTCTCTCTCTCTCTCTCTCTCTCTCTCTCCCTTCCTTGAACTTTACTCAGTCTGTGTGAACAGTCTACTATGTTTACCCCCTCTATCTTGCTCCTGTTAAATTTTAAGAGATTCTGAAAAATCCTATAAACATATTCCATAAATGTGAACTATTACCGTTTGCTGACCTTATGGCCATAGACAAGTCAATAATTCACCTCTCTGAGCCTCAGTTTCCTCATAAAATGAAGGGGATGAACTAGGAAATGACTGAAGTCCCTTTCAGCTCCAAATTCTATGTCCCTAAAACCATTTCTGCAGAGAAAAATGAGGATTTTTGATGGTAAAAGTAAATATCAAATATTTTCATACCTCACATAAAGCTTATAAAATATGTATACACAGCATTTTCTTTTGCAAGATGGCTAATACAGAAATATGTTTTGCATGACTTCACATATATCATCAATATCATATTGCTTGCCCTCTCAAGGGAGAGAGGAAAGGAGGGAGGGAGAGAATTTAGAATGCAAAATTTAAGAAAAAAAACAAATTAAAATTCATTACATGCAATTGGGAAATATTTAATGAAATAAACAAAAACATATTAAAAATTATGTACCCATAAAGTTTACAAAAATATACCCACACAAAAGAGGGAGAGGACACATAGATCATTCAATATTTCCTTAAGAATCTCCACACAGCAACAAAGTCTAGAACCAAAGGTCATAAGAGCTGAGGAGGAGATGAGACATCGGCTCAAAGTCAAAGAAGTTTTAATAATTCTACTTTTCTTTGACGGATTTTCTTCATATTATGAACTTTATACTTACTTGGGCAATTTCCAGGCTTCCTGAAATTCTGTTTTGTCACATCCACAAGCTTTAAAAAGACCTTCTGTCCAGTCTCCAACTATACGGATGTGAATACTGAAAAAGTCTTCCTCAGGGGCTGAAGTCAGTGTGAAGGGGTGCCACTCTAAATTTGACAACTTGGGGCATTTGACAAAAATATATTGTCCCACCTCCATCTTAAAACCCTTCTTCTTCATTTGTAGTTCAATGGTTTTGAAAGGGTGAGTGACCACCTGTATGAACAAATAGAATGTAAGCTCCTTGAGGACAGGGACTGTTTCATTTTTGTCATTATAGCCCCAGCACCTAATTCAACACATGGCACATAGTTGGGACTTAACAAATGCTTGTTGAATGAATGAATGAAGCTGAGTCATAAAAGTACTTTCAGTGGATTTCAAGCCTTGATATCTGTGTCTCGATTTGAATGAATGAGTAAGAGAATATGAACTTACAGCCCTCACTCATTAGCTGTATTTGCTGTAAGTTGACTATACTACAACTGGGCACTGAAGTTGGTTCTTTTATTGTAGCTAGGACAAAAAAGAAGGAGTGACATTCTGTCTTACAGCGTATTCCTGCTGGGACAAATAAAGTATGTAATTTCATTTGCAGGGATAAAATGTGAGACCTTATATGAGGGACATTGGGTAGCAGAGTGGACAATGTCTTAGAGGCAGACAATGTTAAGGTTGGAAAGGATCTTATAGATAATCTAACCCAATACCCTTAGAAGGGGAAAGAAATGGCTTCCTCAAGATCACACTATTAGCTAGTGACAAAGACCCAACTAGAATCCTAGTATCAAAAGTGAGAGAGAAATGCATTCAATTGTATGATTCTTATAACAGTCTTCTATGAAGGCATAGGGCATAACATTAAATCATAACCCAGTAAAGGCATTTCTATAAAGAACTGACATAAGGTTCAATTATGTTGCTTTCAGGGGCAGCTGGGTGACTCAGTAGATAGGTAGAGTGCCAGACCTGTAGTCAAGAAGACTCATCTTCCTGAGTTCAAAATCTGGCCTCAGACACTTTCTATCTGTGTGACCCTGGGCAAGTCACTTAACCCTGTTTGCCCCAGTTCCTCATCTATAAAATGAGCTGGAGAAGAAAATGGCAAACCACTCCAATATCTTTGCCAAGAAAACCCCAAACAGGGTTGACAAGAGTTGGATATGACTGCAATAACCAAAGAGCAAATGTTACTTGTTGCTGATCTACATTAATAAGGGAATAATACAACTTAACAGAATCTAGTGGTGTGTGTGTTGGGGAAGAGGAAGCTACTAATTTCCTTGGGCTTATTTGAGCAGACTTCATAGAATATATACAAGTAAACAGTTAACTATCATGATCTGGATAGCATGCTCAATCAAATATTCTAATTAATTAAGACCTACTATAATCATACTATAACCATAATTTAAGAACCAGAAGAAAATGCAATATGAGTAATAGAAACTACAATCAGTCTAATACAGTTTTTCTTTGATGACTCAAAAGTCTTCTCATTCTACCAATAAAAACTTTACAACCAGAAATAAGAACTATAAATTTTGGAATCTGCAAGAGTGAAAGGCTATTTATTTATTGTAAAATAATAGCTTCCTGGTACAAATACTTTTGTTTTAAAAAAACTGAACATCCTAACAAAAATGAGTAACTCATGGCCTACCTTGACCTAGATTCAATCTTGGGAGCTGGTGCCCTAAATCATTCTCTTTTTAACTCACTTTGCACCGCCCCCACCCAGAGTTTGCTTGGGGAAAATCTCAATTGAGTTCCTGTCTAGATATCTTTAGATGCCGGTAAAAGAGTTCCAAACTCCCACATAAATATTCAAAGTAATAATGCGTAATCACATAATAAGAGGTATAGGACAGACTTTATTCTAACCCACAGAAAATGAATAAAAAACATAAATGATTCATAATAACCTAAAAAACAATTGATACCATTCTCTTCCTTCTCTGGTTACATTTTCAGAATTCAATTCAGAAAGAAATTGCAACTAAAAAATAGGAAAAAAAACACACTATTCTTTTCCCTATGGAAAAGGGTGATATGAGACCCCATTTTAAAGCTCAAAAGTCAGCTGTTAGAATACTGAAAATGGAAAATAGATTTTACTTGTTGCAACTTTGCAACTACAGTCACAGACAGGTTTTACTTCCACAGTGATGCTACGGAGTAGAGTTACAATTAACAGGATGCCACATAATAAGTATATTATCCTGCATATTAATTTATACAGGAAAGAATATGTTTCTTTATTATGAAGAAATAGACTTCACTAGAAGGACTTTTTAAAGAAATATACTCTGAATCAGTTTATGCTGTCCTACTGACGGGTTATTTGTTAAAGGTATTTTTGCTGATCTTTTGGCTTCCTCTTTTATAAATAATGTAAACATCATGGGAGGAGAACTGTGGGAGCTGGCTACAACCCAAGACTTGATGACTGGTCTCAATCATTTATAAAGCTCAAGAGAGAGGTTGGAAGGGAAAACTAAGAAGAAAAATGTTGATATTTTGTTAAAATTGCAGAACTTGAAAATATTGATGGTTAAAAAAAAAAAGTAAGTGAAGGAGACTTGGAAAAACATCACCAACATGCATCAGCCTTACCCTCACCCTTTGAAAATTTAAATTTTTAGTGCTCACCATGTCTTTACATATCAGAGTTCCTTTTTGTCTCTCTATTCTTATCTACTCCCTTACCTCTCCACCATATTGATCTTGTGCTGTTCTAAAATTTTTAGATTGAATAATAATAACTCACATTTATATAGCACTTTAAGGTTTACAAAATAATTTCTTCAAAAAACGCAGTTTGGCAGCTGCAAAAGAGGGGAGAAGGAGGGTTTACTATGTCCGTCCTACTTGATCATCAAGACAAATGCACCCAAATGAATTGTAAGTCTACTCTCTAGATTCATGTCATTAAGTATCTTGAAAGCGACCAAAACGGGCTAAGTAACTAACAGCCAGGGGCAGATAATACAGAGCACATGGATGGATATGGTAACAGTGCTGTTAGATGTTCTGACCGCTCATGTTCCAAAGGTTTTAGAAACAATTACAGAAAGGGTTTTAAACATTTCAAAGGTTACCTTAGTGATGACGACCTTCTGCTGTGATCTCCAAAACCTCACCAACCTCTCACAGAGATACAGGAACATGGGACCCACAATCCATTTCCAAGTCTGTTAACAGAGCAAAGACCAGGATGGGAGTGAGACACATAGAGATTATAATTGGATTGAGAAGATTTAGATTGTATTTATCAACAAGGAAACCCTGGTAGTCTAATAGTTTTGCAAAGCACTTTACAAGTATTATCTCGTTTGAGCCTCACGAAAACTCTGGGAGGTAGGTACTACTATTACCCCCATTTTGCATATGAGGAAACTGAGTCAGACAGAGGTTAAGTGATTTGCCCAGTTTCACACAGCTAGGAAGTATTTAAGGCAGGATTTGAATTCAGGTCTTCCTAACTTCAGGCTGTTGTTATTGTTGAGTCATTTTTCAGTCATGTTTGACTTTTTGATCCCTTTTGGGGTTTTCTTGGCAAAGATTCTAGAGTAATTTGCTACTTCCTTTTCTAGGAAACTGAGGCAAACAGGATTAAGTGAATTGCCCAGGGTCACACCGCTAGTAAGTGTCTGAGGCTGGATTTGAACTCAGGTCTTCCTGACACTATTCACTATACCACCTAGCTGACATTCTAACTCCACAAGTACTTTATTCTCTAAGTCACCTAGTAACCATCTCCATTGCATTACCTAGCTTCCTAAATCAATGAATCCTTGATTACTGTTCACATATCCTGAATCACTATATGATTTGACTGAGACAGTCTGCATTTAAAATGAGTGTTTTCCCAACCTAAACTGAGGAATTCCATCAATAACATGAAACTTTCCAAGCAGAACTCTGTAGGAAAGTGGGATTTCCTCTGTGTCACAACTGCAATTGCAACAACTATACTGGAAACTAGGTTGGTTACAGAAGGAGTATTTCCCTAAAGGGTAGCATTTCAACAACACCATATATTTAATGCAACATTACAGTTGCTTTACAATTGCCACAGAATCCATATTGTGATTGCAAGACTATAAATCTGATGCAATATTGGTAGCTGTTACCCTCATAACATGTAAGATTTGAGAACTCTGCAATATGCTTCTTTAATAGGGGCAAAGCCTGAGTAAGAATGACAGCTTCTTCTGACAGCACCAAGCACAGAGCCCTGATTAGAGTAAAAATTCAATAAAAAATATATTGCATTGGACTGAGTTGAATTCCCTTCAGCCTCTCTGGCTCAGGATACTCAGAGTAGCTCCTAAGATATTCTACCCTCAGTATCACTATTGACTAATGAATGGAATTCAGTATGAGGTAGGTTCATCCTGGACACCATCAAGAGGCTGAAATGGCAACAGATCTTTGTTAAAAGATGTTACCCAGACTCTAATGTGAAGGGAAAGGCACTGAATTTGGAGGTAGAAGACCTGGGTTGGAATTCTCACTCTGCTATGTATTTTCTGTGAGGTCATGAACAAGTCATATCTTCAATCTGAACCTCAATTTCCTCATGTATAAAATGAAGGCACTGGATTAGATTATATATACAGTCTCTTTTAGCTTTAAAATCTTATGATCCTCCATAAACAAGAAATCAAGAAATTAAATCAAGAAAAAAATAAATAAAAAATAAACCAAGGAAAATTTGAAATCAAGAAAAAACTTAGAATCTCAGGATTTGAGGTTTATTTGGTTTTGCTTTTTGGTTTAAATGGCTATGGAGCTAATTGCCTAGAAGAACAAGAAACTCCTGTAGAGAATTATTTCCTCACAATACATCCCAGAGAAGCTTTACTCCATATGTTTTCAGGAGACCGTGAGCTATTTACATCATAGAAATTGTAGGTGTAGTGAGACTTAGCATCAGCAGAAACGCCTGGCTCTGCCATTCAGTGGCAGGTTGTGCAGGCCTGCTCTATGTCCTTGGACCATTCACATCTCTGTGAGCCTTGGTAAAATAAGTCATTTATATTTAAAATGCCCATTTCCATTTAGGATTAGATAGCTTTTGAATAGCAGGCCAGGAAAATCTCCTTGCTACCCTTGGCCAAAACTTTATTATGGTAGGATTTCTACAAAGTGGGTTCCATCTATCCCTGATCATGTGATGAGAGAGAAAACAAGTCTATTTTTTTCTCTTTAAGATCCTCATAACACTGAAAGCTACCTCATAGAGCCTTTGGGCCTGGATCTTGTCATCAAGGAATTATGTCTTTCATCTCACATATGGATGACTACGAATTTTTCTTTTTCTTTTTCCTATTAATGTCTATGTGAGGTGTAGCTATTCATTCGTATTTGTGGGAGAGGCAGTTGGGTGGTGCAGTGGATAAAGCATTGGGCCTGGAACTGAGAAGATCTCAATTCAAATCTGGCTCCAGATTTATGAGACCCTGAGCAAGTCACTTAATCGGTATCCGCCTTTGTTTCCTCTTCTGTAAAATGGGGATAATGATAGCATCTATTTCATAGGATTGTTGTGGGCATCAGATGGCATAATATTTCTAAAGTGCTTATCACAGTGCCTGGCACATAGTAAGGGCACATAGTAGGTATTTAATAAGTGCTTGCTCCCTTCTCCTTTATATTTCTTTCTGATGGGAATATCAATTGGAAATGTTCAGATATCATAAGGATAGGGACTAGACCTCTGATTTCATTGGTGTAGGGATCTCCTGGGAAGAGCTCCTTTGACCAATGCAAGTCAGCATCTTCTCTGAAACTTAAGGGTTTAATAGAGGTGCCTAAAGGATCAAGAGATTGGTGATTTGCGTGGGGTCACACAATCTGTATATCACAGGTAGCTCTTGAATCCAGGACTTCCTGGCTTTGAGGTCAGGTCTCTATCCACTATACCATGTTGCCAAATCTCACAGGGACCATAAATCAATGCTCTTGCATCTCAGAATTGTCTGAGAAGGCCAACAGGGTTCCAAGGGATAAGAGGAGGGGAGAGAGGGATTAGGAAAGAGCCATAATTTTAGATTTTGCTTAGTCTGAGGAACAAGTGGCCAAGAAAATGATGTAAATCCATTCAGATGACATAAATTGCAGTACTTTTTCATTTTATGGTTAGCATAGGGGATCACCAAACATGGAAGAAAAACTTCAAAATTTAGTCAACATAGAATATGATTGATCATTGGTAGGATGTTATAAGGGGCTTTTGAGGCCATTGAGTTTAGCCTCCTCATTTTCTACAGAAGAATGAGGGCCAGAGAGGTGAAGGTGAAGAGCCAGCCAAGGCCATATAGCTAAGTTACACAGCCAGGTCTCAAACCCAGATTTCCCAACTCCAAGTTTCAATATGCTGCTTGCTGCTTGTGAAGTAGAATGGACCATTAAATATCCTTAAAATGAAGCTCTGGAAGGATTTATCTTGAGAAAGGCAAATGTGTCACCATCCTCCTCTTTATGGATACTCCCCATGTTTAGGGCCACTGTAGACTAGTGAAAATATGCCTTCATGGTCTTAGTCAAGGACTGGCCTGGTAGCCTTAGATGCAGGCTTCCCTGGCTTACCCAGCAACAGTCCTATGTTATACCTATTACCAGTCTCTTTCTCCTGATATAAAACTACAGAGGAAGTGATTGGTTCAGGATATCTTTAATTCTCTGCTCAAACTTGACGTAGAATTCTCTCAGTAGAGAATAAACCGGTGGAGTTTTCTCCCTTTGTAACCCTGTCAGATACGTTATTGTGACCCTGAGCTGGAAGGGCAGAATTGCACTTTTTAAAATAATGTTTTATTCAGGTATATAACATATTGGCTATTTGTTATTAGAAATATGTTTGCAAATCATGGATCTGGCATGGCAGCAGAGATTGCTTTTTGGTGTGTCAAATGCTTGTCTCTCTGGTCAGGTCTTTAGACAAAAAATGCTCTACCCTAAGTAAACTTCATTGCATCTGCTAGGAGCAATTCAGTTGCATGTACCCATATCCTCTGATGTATTCAACACTTCACTATAGATTGTCATTTTCAAGTGAAGACATTATCCCATGATGTCATCGGTTCTCTCAGAAAAAACCAAGGATGAACAATAAAAACAATAGATTGTCATCGATAAGATGGTAATGAAAACATAATATGTTATACCATAGGAGGGTTGCCAGCAAATTGAGGGAAGGGACAGTTTCCTTTAGTTCCCCAAAAGGTGATGTTTTTCCAGCATTTTTCTGGGACGTGAATCAACAAATCTGCATTTGTCTGTCCACGTACAATCCTCCTGTTGCGGGGTAGGGGTGAGGTGGGGAGGAGATATGGAAAGGAAAGGAGAAGAAAAATCAGATTAATTAGTAGAAAGAAAATGAATTTTGTTTTCAGTCATTTTGAATACATTTTAAAATTGATTGCTGTTCCTTTCTTTTCTAAGGGATATCTTTGATACTTTTTATATAACTTCAGAACCATGAAGTTTTGGTTAGCAAAATAACCAGATTCTGCAAAAGATGGATTGGCAAAAGAGAAAATAATACATGTACTCCATCAGTAATTGTTTAATGTGTTAAAATTGAATTTCAATCTTCATCAATAATAATCTCAATTATATGGCACTTTAAAATCTACAAAGTATGTCCCTCACAACCCTGAGATGTAGGTAGGATAAGTTTTAATAACTCTATTTTACACATATACATGTGTCCAGGGTATGTGATTTCATGAATGTAGGGAAAATTCCCACGATGAAAGTATTCACCAATAGAGATCCTAGTTATTGTTGTTCAGTTGTTTCACTTGTGTCTGATTCTTTGTGACTTTCTTTGGGGTTTTCTTGGCAAAGATACTGGAGTGGTTTCCCATTTCCTTCTCCATCTTATTTTACAGATGAGGAAACTAAGGCAAACAAGGTTAAGTGACTTGCCCTGGGTTACACAGCTAGTAAGTGTCTGAGGCTGGATTTGAGCTCAGGTCCTCTTGACTCCAGACCCAGCATTCTATCCACTGAACCACCCACCTGCCCCTATCTTAACTTATCTTTTATTTAGTGGATAAATGCTAGGGAATTGTTTGAGACATGTAGAGATTAAATGACATCCTCAGGTCACATAAATATTAAATGACATCTTCAGGTCACACAACCAATATCAGAGGTGGAATTTGAACCCAAGTTTTTCTTACTCCAAGCTCAGCATTCTATCCCTTGTACCAACCTGCCTTTATCCCCATTTTACAGATGAGAAAATTGAGATTCATAAAGGATAAGTCACTTGCCCATGATTATATTGCTAATCAGTATCAGAATCAGGACTCAAAATCATGTCCAGTGCTCTTCCTGGTATATTATAAATCAAGCTCACTTTATGACAACCCTACATCACAGCAGTAAACATACTGACCAATGCTGGCAACTCAACTGTCCTCTTACCATCCTTTACCATAAATATTTAAACCAATAATTCTCAGATACTCACTGGAGTTCTGTCGAGTTCATTACTCACCCAGCTCCATGGATGGCAAGACCAATGAAGAAGATAACAAAGAGGTGATGAGTGAACCAAAAAACTTCAAAGTAAGACCTCCGGATTGTTTTGGTAGAGGAGGTTATGATCAGTATGAGGCACAATGTAATAACAACTCCAGTGATTCCAGCTAAGTAAGTGAAAGCCACATACAGGGCACCTTCAGGATTCTATAAAATATAAAGAGAAAACTATGTGTGGTTGTGTGGTAGTGAAGGTAATGGAGAGGTAGCTGCAGATGAAAACTATCACCTGGGGGTGACCAAAGGTCCCATACTCCTGAGACTATTCTCTACTTTTTCTCCTTTTTAAGCTCTGTGATAAAAGAAAGGAAGGAAGGAAGAGAGAAAGAAAGGAAGGAAGGAAAGAAGGAAGGAAGGAAGGAAGAAGGAAGGAAGGAAGAAGAAAGGAAGGAAGGAAAAAAGAAAGAAAGAAGAAAAAAATAAGGAAGAGAGAAAGAGAAAAAAGAAAGGGATAGGGAGGAAAAAGGAAGGAGAGAGGGAGAGAAGGGGAGAAGAGGGAAAGTAAAACAGAGAAAGAGAAAATGAAAAAGAGAGAGAGAAAGGGAAGGAAGCAACAAAAGGAAGCACAAAATAAGAAAAAAGAAAAGAACGAAGGTAAAGAAAGAAAAAGGAGGGGAAAAGAGAAGAGAAAAGAAGAGAGAAGAGAAGAGAAAAAGTCTTCTGTAGCTAAGCTGTAATTCATTTTATCTTGAGTTTAACAATGAAAAAATGCACATTGGGAGCTGCTCTGAAGGCAGTGGCTGCTCTTCCTTCTTTCCATGCATCTCGACTTGAAACAAAGAGCTACAGTTTGATTTTTCATATGTATTTTGGTCAATTCTCTTTTGGAGAGGTAACCTCAAGAACAGGCCCTTCTAATTATACAGATTTGAGCCTTATACCCCT
Organism: Vombatus ursinus; assembly: GCF_900497805.2. Classification (NCBI taxonomy): domain Eukaryota; kingdom Metazoa; phylum Chordata; class Mammalia; order Diprotodontia; family Vombatidae; genus Vombatus; species Vombatus ursinus. Next base: position 2,991,513 of record NW_020954587.1, on the reverse strand, counting down.
AACAGATTCTAAGAGGGTAATGACTTATCCCTGCCCACCTCACCACCCTACCCTCTAAAGGAGTTAATATAACACAGAATCTGTTATTTTTAATGAATGCATGCATAAATGAATAAATAAATGAATGAAGGAGTGTAGGAAAGAAGAGCCTTCTTTTAGACCCTGGATTGTCTCAGCCCAGCTGCACCTACAAGAATTGTTTAATATGTAGGGGTTTTGGGGGGGTTGTGTGTTTTGTTGGGGTTTTTTGCATAATAATGGGAAGCAAACAAACAAAAAAGAGCAAAGCAATCTTTTTCTATTACATGAAAACCAGCAAGTAAAAAGGCTAGCTCAAGACGCTTTGAGTTGGGGAGTAATTTGTGTTCTTTCCTGCTCTGAATCATTTGACCTCTAAAATGATCATGTATGACAGCCTGAACAGTGCATAGGTGCAGCCACATAAGAAATTGCCTCCTCTGACCACAGAAGGGCACCTCTTTTGTCTCCCCCTCCCACCACTAGCCATATACACTCCCCACCAGTAGCCATTTAACCTACAAAGGTCTCTCATCCCTCTGAGTCTTTACCACATTCCACTCTTGCTCTGTAGGTAAGAAACACTGAGACTTTTTTTTTTCTGGCCAGAGTACTACATATTCTGGGACCCACTACTCAGTACTAATCAACTAGGCTCCTAAACATTGCTCAGGACAAAAGGGTGCTTACCTTATATGACTTTGAAACAAAATTAACGTAAGTTTGGCCAAGAGATGGGTTATCTTCAAGCTCAGAGAGGGCAATTGAATAATTATCAGAGTGAGTTTTGGACTTCGCATTCACCAACCACTCCACATTAAAGAGATGAGCAACGGTATGAATTGCTGAGGATGTCAGAAGAAAAGAGAAAGATATAGAAAAATAAAAAACAGAAACAACGGAGTGAATATTTTGCAAATTCCTGTTAGGATAGATACTCAAGAAGTAACCCTTGACTATATCATATGGAGAGTGGCTGGCATGTTAGGGGTGGCAAGGGGAAGGATCTCTAGAGATCCTCTACAGAGAGGCAGCATGGTATAAGGGAAAGAGCACTACTAGACTGTGAGTAAGAAGATAGTCTATTCAGGCTTAGCTACTAATTGTGTGGCCTTGGGTATGTCATTCAAACCCCAGCCTCCGTTTTCTCACCTGTAAAATGGAGGGAAAGGAGCAAGGAGTTGGGTTAAATCGTCTCTGATTTTCACTCGGTCTCTAAATCTATACTTCTAAGATCCTATGAATTCAACAGATCCTTCCAGCTCTATCATGCTTGGTTTCTGAAAGCAATTAGCTATGTCTCCAACTCTCTCATCTTCCTTGGTCAGTCAAATAGGACTTCTAGAGGCCTAAGATTAGACCTTCCCTAGGGAGACATTCCTTCTTAAAAGTGAAAATTTTTCAAAAGTTGAAAGAATGGCAATCTGATGACAGAATAGTAGGAAGTATGTTGAATATTTTAAGGAAAGGAACACTATGGATAATCCTCTTAGATCTGGCATTACCTATGAAAACTGTCCCTACCTGAAAGACTAACCAAATATTTTTAAGAATGTGGAAAACCTCTATTCTCCCATTTTCATAAAGTGTAAAGTTAAAAGATTCTCAAAAATCTCACCAGTGTGAAGAGCAATCATCCATGCCACCATTTTATGAAAGGTCAGGTTCCGGTCCAATTGTCTCCGTATACGTGTTGAACAGCACTAAAACCAAGAAAGAAAAAATCAACAGAGATTTCAAGCAGTGATATAGAATATCACCCAGGGAACTCAAGATGTATCTATCTATTCTATTCTATCTATCTGTCTATCTATCTATCTATCTATTTCACTAGCTGAGATTAAAATGTGATTCTGAATATTTCATACTAGTATTTTGAATTTTTCACGTCACATGTAATTGAATTGACATTTGACATTAAATTGTTTTATGATAAATTTAATTACTGAGGTGCCCAGATACCTCCTCACTGTCTGTGACACAATTGGAGGATTACTCTTAATCTGTTATTAAAATTTCCATTAGGGTTTAAGGACCTTTACTTTCGTTGTTCTGTCACCACAACCTTGAGTAATATATAAACACAAATGATAAATGTAGTTGTTGCTTCTACATTTCCTTTTTCATCTATATGGAGACCCTAAAGACTGGAGAACCTTCCAAGAAGGGAGAAGTGTAGACCAGAACTTGTGAAACCCACCACCAGCAACAAAATTGCTCAACTCTCTAGGACCAAGAAAGAATAGCAGAACCTGCCCAAGTGTGGTCTGGGCCAGGAAGCTACGCCATAGGATAAGGGTGCCATTTCTGTGATATACCATCATCTTTCTGTTACTGCTTTCCTTTTCTAGCCATTATGATTCAGATTTCTATAAGAAAGAAGTGAGCAATAAGTAAGTGCCTGGAGCATGTGGGATGGGAAAAATGGTTGGGGAAGATGTAGAAGGAAGGAAACAAGTATTGATCAAGTGCCTGCTAGATGCTATTCACTGGGCTAAGTACTTTGCAAATATTATGTTAGTTGATCCCCACAACAACCTTGGGAAGTAAGTACTATCATTATCTCTGTTTTACAGTTGAGGAAACTGAGTCTCAAGACGGAGGTTAAGTGACTTGCTCAGAGTCATGTAGCTAATAAGTATCTGAGGCTGGATTTGAACTTAGGTCTTCCTGATTCTAGGCCCAGTGTGCTATTTACTGGGCTACCAACTGCTTCTAGCTGTGGCTAGACAAATCTATGTGAAAAAAAAAAATTCTAGAGATTTTAGGAGGCAGTAAACTTACTATGAGTCAATAGTACGTCAAGATAGGCAAAAACAGCTATGGAAAGCTTAGGCTGTATTGTGAGTATTAGAGTGTCCAGCTGTAGATACCACATATGAGGAAGGAATCTGACAAACTGGAGTATATCTAGCAGCACTTTTTAAACTGTGAGTTGCAACCCTATATGGGGTCATGAAAAATTTGGCAACAGTAAAAGGTTTCTGAATGCACAAAGACCAAAAATTAGTTAAAAATAAAACACATAATGAATCCATGGTTTTTCTGGCAGTGCTTGCCTGTATCACAGTGAACAACTTCACTGCAGCCTTGGTTCTGGAAGCGTGCGCACTTTGCACTGCATACACCCTCAGGCCACGAAACACCAGCAATGCTGCCAAAACTTGAAAAGAGGTCTAGAGTGAAAAACAGTTTAAGAAACCCTGATCTAGAGCAGTTCTACCAAGGTATTGAAGGGATTGGAGGCTATGATCTAGGGCTACCAGAATACTTTTTCTGAAGAAGCACCTTGGGGTAGGGGGAGGGGAGTGGGATTGTGATAACTATGTTCAGGTATTGTAAGAGCTGTCATGTGAAAGGGAGATTCAACTTGTTCCATTTGGCTGGCCCCAAAGGGCAGAATCAGGAAAGAAGCAGATTTAGGTTTGATGTAAGGAAACATTTCCTTTCAATTAAAGCAACTAAAACATAGAATGCCTGCCTCTGGAGGTCATGAGTTCCCTTTCTTTGTAGGTTTTCAAGAGAAGGCTTGACAACTTGTTGTTGAGTCAATGATTTGATTCAATTCAACAGCATGGCACCAGAGGCCTAGCAGGAGCTGGTCTTCTGCCTGTGAGGACCTAAGACACAACGGATGCCTGGTGCCCACCTTTATCCCTTCTCTGTGATTCACACAGGTCATCTCCACCTGATTGTCCCATTGTAATCTCAAACTCAGTATGTTTCCAATTGAATTCATAGTCTTCTCAAAATGATCCCTCTTCAAAACTTACTCATTTCTGTTGATGGTACCACCATCTTCTTAGTCATTTATATTCAAAACTTTAGAATCACTTTAGACTTTACTGTTTCTGTTATTCCCTGGTTGCCAAGTTCTGTCAATTCTCTTCTTTCCCCAACATCTACTAAGTTTGTCCCCTTCTCTCCATCCACTCATCATTCAAACTATCTGTCTAAGCTATTTCAGCAGTCCCAAACTGGAAACTAAGAAGTATCTACCTATTGGAAAATGACTAAGTAAACTATAGTATACCACAATGCTACAAGAAATAATAAAATAGACAGTTTCAGAAGAAACTGGGAAAACCTCCATAAATTGAGGCAGTGAAGTGATCAGAGATAAAACAATTTACATGATGACAACATAATAGAGAAAACCAATTTTGAAAGACTTCAGAACTCAGACTAATGCAATGATAAACCATGAGTCCAGAGGCCTGAAGATGAATCATGCCACCTACCTCCTGCCAATGAGACAATGATCTTAAAATATATAATGAGACAAACATTTTTGAACATGGCCAATGTGGGAATTTGTTTTCCTAGGAAATGCATGTTTGTTATGAGTTTTTATTACTGTTGTTCAATTAGAGAGGGTACATAGAATGGATGGAGAAATAATAAATGCTTGCAAAAATAAAGAAAACAATTTGAGACAAAAAAAAAATCTTGCTAAGGAAAAAGCAAGCAGTATTATTGCCCAGTCTAAAAGCTTTCAGTAGGTGGAGGGGGTAAAGAGTTTGGAAAGTGGTAACTCCTTATTAAAGGGGGTTGAAGGACAGTGACTCATATTATTACTAGGACAAAATATAGTCTTGCTAACCCAGAACTTAAGGTCTTTCACAATTGAGCACCAACCTAAAATTCCAACTTCATTTCATGCAACTCCTCTTCATACAGTCTACATTCTAGCCAAAATGATCTGTTAACTCTTCCTTGAACTTGGCAAACCAAGCCCTATCTCTCTATATTTTTTGCAAGCTATATGCCATAGATGACTCAGCTCTGCCTTTCAGAGACCATATTTGAGATCATATTTGCAAAACATTTGGTACAGTGCCTGCCACATAGTAAGTGCTTAATAAATGCTTATTCTTTTATCCTCCTTGCCTTCCTTCAAGATACAGTTCTTAAGCTATGACTTCTGCAGTCATCCCTCATCTTCCCAGCTGAAAGTGGTCTTTCCCTCCAGAAATATTTTTAGAGCACCTCATCTGGACCTTTCCTTAGTTCATTGAGTAAGTAGGTTGGGACAGTGCATAGAGCATTGAGCTTGGAGTCAGAAAGACCTGACTTTTATTCCTGCCTCTCATATTGACTAACTGTGTGACCCTGGACAAGTCACTAAACTTCAGTTTCTTCCTCTTTAAAAATGGGGAAATAGGATTTACTTTGAACAGTTGTGAAGGAACAAAAGAGAAAATATGTCAAGGGCTTTGCAAACCTTAAAGCAGTATGTATGTGAGAGCTGTTATTATTATCTCATGATTCTTGCACACACACTTGCATTCACAGCACAATAACTTCCTCCCCTCCCCTGGTTTCATCTGGTAGAATGCAAGTTCCTCAAGGTTGAGATTGTGTTATTTATGTCATTATAGGTTCGTTGAATGGATTTGAATGTTTCATTCAGACATGATCAAAAGATATGAAAAGCAGTACATTATAGCAGACAGAGAGCCAGCTTCAGAGTCTGGAAGCCCTGGGTTTAAGTCCTACTCCTCAGTCAACTGGTTGTATAGCCCTGGGCAATTCATATAACTTCTCAATGCCCATGGGCAACTTTTTAAGGCTATAAATTGTATAGCAGTTGCTGATATACTATGATAGAGGGAGTTTCCTCACCAGGAATTCCCATATGAATGAAATAATAATAGATACGGTAAAAAGTGAGTAAATGTTTTCTCAAACATTACCCATACAAAACATATATAAAATATATTTACAGATAGAAATATAATATGTAATGATATTTCAATGTGTCAATATCATACATATACATACATATACACACATATGTATATGTGTGTATATCTATCTATCTATCTATCTATCTATCTATCTATCTATCTATCTATCTATCTATCTATCTAACTATTGTTCCCTAGCTAACAGCCACCACACTCTTTCCTCTTCTTTTCTTCAGGTCAATTTCTCACCTAACTGAAGAGTTTTCAAAAATGGTGATATCTCCTTGCTAGATTTAAAGAAAAATAATTATGTTCTATCATGGATCTGTAGTATTTCTATTGTCTTACCCACACTACCTCCATCATCATTGGCAAATATCATTGTCCTTATCATTTTTTTCTGGTGACAGATGGTTTATTTGGAGGAAATTATAATTTGGCACAAATTAATTATATGCCATATATTTTCATGATCAAAGTTATGAGACTGTTCATGGAAAAGAATCAATTTAAGACATAGGATGCATAAGCTAAAATATACACATAGGGAAGAATGAGAACCAAATGGTTTTTCTCATTATTTAATGACCTTTGGATAGATTTCAAGGAATATTGATAATGTTCAAAATTTTTAAATGAAAAAACTAATAAAGTTCATTAAAATATTTATGCTACACTTATACTATATATATACTACTATTTATACTAAGCTGCACTCCTGTATTTACATAAACACAACAGTTCTAAATGTAATGCATCATCCCAGGTTTGTTAAATGTCTAGTACATATAACATAGAATAAATAAAATTTGAATTACTTATCATAGATCCTGACTCCTGACATCTCAAAAATTAGTTACGAAAAACCCAGCTCGAACAAGCAGTTCATAACACACAGAAACATACACCAAGCAAATTTATAGGTTTTATGATCTTTGGGCTTTCCATGATAATGAACCCCACAGTCTTTCATTGAAGAAAAAAATTCTAAGGTTTGGTGGGGAGTTTAAAACACATATGGTGTTGAAAGTCATCAGAGAGTTGCTTTCAGTGTCTGGTCTAAAATACTAAATGATATGTCTGGACATTTAAATGGCACAGATGGGGAATTCCATTTGAAGTCCTACTCTGGTAAACTCTTGAAAAAAGAGATGACCCTGAGTTTTCTGAGGGATATACAAGTAGAACAGAAACCCAGGAAGGTCCTACAAAGTGGAAAAGTCTTTGAGGACAGGCCTGGAAAAGGGTGAGTCTAAAAATAGTCATGCTGAGCAAGGATGACCTTGTTAACCAAAGGTTGGCCACTAGATTATTTCTTTCCCCCCAGAACCTCATGAAACTTCCTGAGTAGTGAATACTGAATAGTGTGGAAGGGGTTCAACGTGCATTGCTGGATGGAGGATACACAGTGATAAAATAAGAGATCTTTTGAAGCCTTCTGGTGTGTAAGGGCAATACATAACAACATCAACAATAATAATAACTATCATTTATATAGCACCTACTATGTGCCAGGCACTATGCTAAGTGCTTTACAAATATTATCTCACCTGAGTCTATATGGATTCAAGATGTTGAAAAATAAACTGTTAAGTAGATAATACATTAGATTTATAAAAAAAAGTAACCAATATTCAGTAATAAGTCAGAGCAACTGGCCTGGCACTCATGTATTCTCTGTGCCCCATTTGGTGTTGTTGGAGGCCAAAAAATCCAAAGAAAGGTCACTGGATATACTGGTTATGAGAAACACATTCCCTTGGGGACATAGCTTCTTCCCTCCATCACTAAAGAGGGAGTGAAAGAACTTTTTGTAAGTCAGTCAGTCAGTTAACAAGCATTTATTAAGCACCTGCTATGTGCCAGGCCCTGTGCTAAGTTCTAGGGAAACAAAGGCAAAAAAAAAAAGTCTCTACTCTCAAGGAGTTCAAAGTTTAATGGGGGAAATACATACTGGCTTCAATTGTGTCTTCACACTGCTCACAGCAGGGCTCCATATCAGCACCATTTCTGCCTGGAGTACTAGGGAGATAACTAGATGAAAAGTCAGAAATCTTGAGTTCAGGTCAACTTCTCCTAATCAGTCAGAGCAGCTGGCCTCCAATTCTCCCTCTTACACCCTGCTCCAAAGCACAGTGCCCAGAGCACTGCCCCTCCTTATCTTGTGGTGAGGTTGCCTTTGAGCCCCCAATTATAGGATCTTAGGATTGGGAAGGACTTAGAGTGATCCAGGAGTCCAGCCTCCTTCATTTAATGCAATTTTTGTTACCCCATCTTTCAAAGGGGGAAACTGAGGCTCAGGTAGATTATAGTACTTTGCCAAGGTCATATATCTAGTTATCAGCAGAGCCAGGCCTAGAACAGGGTTCAGACTCCTAGGCTAATGTTCACTTCGTGACACCATGCTCCTATCAGTGTCGTAGTCGATGTAGAGGCAGCCTCAAAGCCAGGAAGACCTGGGTTCAAAGGCTGCCTCGGACACATACTGGCTGTGTGATCCTGGACACACAGTGATTCTCAGTGCTCTGGACAACACGACTATTAATTGCTGGAAAGATGCCACCCTATATTGATAGAGTTTCCTTCCTTGGGAATTTCACAGGTCCGGAGCTCTCTCGCTGTTTCTATCTCTGTCTGTGTCTCTCCCTCTCCCTATGCTTCTCTCTCCTTCCCTCACTCTTGATTACAATGAAGATCATGATGATACCTACCATCACAAATAGATTGCTAACGAGAGATAACAGCCTGACTGCAATGCACTGGGATTGCAAATTAGTTCCATGGGGTAATAGAGATTTCTTCATGGACTACCCTGATGAAAACGTTGTCTGTTTCTCATTATTCACTTCCTCTACCATAGATTATCAGAAGAGAGAGAAAATAAGGGGGGAGGGGCTAGGGGTGGGGGGAGGAATACCAGGAAGGAGAATGCATCTTTAAAGAGGAGCTTGAGCAGGGGTGTGCTCCAATGGGTTTTTGGGAAGTCAATTGCTAAATTTTCAGTGTAAACATTTATATCTCATAAATCAACAAACCTACAAATTAGGGCTTGATTTATTGTTTTGTTGACTGTCTAGACTGATTGCATCAAGCTAAAATAGAAAAGGGGGTCACTAACCCATCCAGAAGAATCTGTGCCTGATATACATATTGACAGTTTTTAAAATGTAATATTATCTATGTTTTATTGAATTTTTACTTATCTTGTTAAATATTTCCCAATTCTATTTTATTCTGGTTATTCAGGAGTCTTGTGGGCCATGAGTTGTGAGAAGATTACGATCAATTCTGTATCATTCTCTTATTGATCCTGTTTATAAGTAATTGATTTTGTCCTGTAACTGATTTTGTCCTGTAACTCCTTAAGAGTCATGGTCCTTCATTATTAGGCTCCTCATGAGTTCAACTTTCAACCAATCCATGGTGATTCCATGACTTTTCCTCAGGCTGAGATGAAACCTCGCAGATACTTACTACAGATATAGTTAGTGATATGTAAACTGCACCCAGTTATATAATAAGGATGTGTTAAGTTCCTCCTTTGTCCAAACTGCTGGGCCCAGAGTGAATGATTGATTCTGAGTTTAAAAAGTCATACTTGCTAATGTGTGGCTTACTCATCACAAACAAGAAGTTGATCACGACATCAACCAGAAAAACTTCATAAATTTTCTTAAAGCATCTCAAATTCCTCAACGTTCTTCCTTCCGGGGGAAGTTGAAGAGGAGGGTCTGATGAATGGTGAAGGAAATGAGTAACATGGCCATTTTCTCTTCTACTTCATAGTTTATAAAAACTGCCTAGCAAATAACCCAAATTAAGATAAGAATCTCTGTTAGGTTTTACATCCTAAATATGGAAACTGAATTGGACCCTAATAAAGATGAAAAAGTTAAAACATGGAATCCTATAGGTCTTAAAAAAAAACAAGCCTTTCTCAAGTCTTTCTACTTTTGGGGAAAAAAAGAAATACAGATATGTGTGTATGTATGTATGTATGTATGTACATATATATATATATTTAGATAGATAGAGAGATAGATAGATAGATAGATAGATAGATGAACGGATGTGTATTCCCTATTTTCTACTCACACTACCACCACCCTGATACAGTCTCATCACCTCATGCCTGGACTGTTGCAATAGCTGGTGACCCACCGCTAGCCTCATGTCGACACCATTCCAATCTGTCCACTACTCAGCTGCCACCATGATCTCTGTAAAGCTCAGGCCTGATCAGCTTTCTACCAGTCCCCCACTTCCAATAAATTTCAGAGCTTTCCTATGACCTCCAGTGAGGATCAAATATAAAATTTGGTTTTAGTATTTAAAAATTTATTATTTAAAGCCCTCCACAATCTGGCTTCTTCCTACCTTCCCACTCTTCTAACCCCTCATTTCTCTCCATATACTCTGTGATCCAGCGACACTAGATGTTCATGATGTTCCTTACATTCTATTACACCCCAACTCTAGACTCTGTGCCTTTTCATGGGTTGTCCCCATGTTTCCCCTCCACTGACTTCCTTCAAGACTGAGCTCAAATCCTGGCTTCTTCAGGAAGCCTTTCCCAGGCTTCCAGTCTGCTAGTGCCTTCATTCTGAGAGTAACTTCAGTTTTACACTATATTCTCTCTGTGTATATACACTTATGTATGTATACATATATATGATGTGTACGTGTATTTGCATATATGCACATATTAATATGTCTGTGAACATATGCGTGTATGTATGTATATCTGTCTATATGTATAGCTAGCTAGCCAGCTAGTCTAATTTTTAACCCATTAGAATGTCAGCCCCCTGAGGGCAGGAACCATGTTTTTGCTCATTGACTGACTGACTGAGGACACTTGTTTGGCTTGCTCCTAGGAAAGAGCAATGGGCCATTAAATATGAGAATCTGAAAATGTGAAGAATGCAATGGATTCCTTTCTGGCACAAGAGCAGCTCAGATACAACAAATGGCTTTTCTTTATCTTACCGCACTAGAGCCTCTGAGGAAGGAGAGCAGGTTTCGACAGACAGGCAACAGGATCAGCATGCAGTTGAAATTCAGGCAAGCAGCAGGGGCTCTTGCTAAGTTCAGGGCAGGCTAGAATCCAATGCAAGAGGGGTGGAGTGAATTTTAGTCATTTTTTTTTCTTTTTTAAAGCATAAATGTTGAGTTTTGAGAATGGGTATCCAAAGGTCCTGAACCAATGGCAATTTAGTTCAGGATTGGTCTTTTGAGTATGAAGCGGTGCCTTTTTAAAGGCCCTATGCTTGTTTAGGCTAACTCAGACTAAATTCTTATTAATCAGGCTAGGAACCTTTCCTTGGAGTTACCCAGAGTCTTCTGGGCTTTGTCTTATGATTGTAACCACTGAAAGAACCACAGGACCTGGGAGGGAGAGGGCAGGGAGCAGCGGGACTGGAAAGAAGTCTCCCTGAGTACAATAGTCTTCCCTGAACCACCATTTTGTTCAACAGGAAATTCTGTTGGCAGTTCATGAACACCTTCTTCAAGAGAAGAGGAATAATTTCTATTTCTAATGAAGAGAAGACCCAGAAGTTAAAATATAATTCTGAGCTCTGTTTCCCCTTTTCCCCAGTTCCTAAGCTCCATCTTAGCCTGTTTATTTGGGTATGATCATTTAGATAGTTCCCCAAAGTCTTCAAGAGGAGAGAGGGGAAAAAACATTTTTTTGAAAAGAAGAAATGATGCCTGGGAGCAGGTATCCCATACATAAAAATCATGTGCAATCACTTACAGGATGGGATTTGACGAACTTCCAAAAGCCCACCTCCCTCAAAATGAATCTTCTATTGGCTTTCCATGGCAAAGATCTTCCTTCCTACCTGACCTGAGATTTTAATTCAGCAACAAACATAGATCCATGTCTATAGAAGACCACTATTAAATTGCCCTTGTGTTTCTTGGGAAGGCGTTGGCAGCCTTGACTTCCTCATCTGCCATTGCTAATCTGTCACATTAACTAATTGTAACTTTGGAAGGTTACAGAGAGTCATGGAACATGACAGTGAGAAGTTCTGGGTCTTGGTCATGGGAAGAAAGGAAAGAAGGGGACCCTGGAAAGTAAGAATTTATTTATTTATTTATTTGTGAGAGAAAAGGAAAGGGAGGGACTGAAGGGGAAGGTGACAGCAATAAGGGGAATACTGAAGGCAAACTCATCAACCTCACTTTTGCCCCAGCCCAGGCATGCCCCAGACCCAAAGGGATCTATTAATATGTCAATAGTATATAATAAGATTTATTATTCTTATTTTTATATCATCATTAAATTCATCATTATTATTCAAACACTTGACTATTGCTATTTGCTAAGTCATATAAAGGTTACTTTCAGTACACAGAAAAGTCTTCCCAAGAGGAAACATATCTGCTAAGGCTCATTTTTTAAAAATGCAAAAGGCAGCACACTCTATATAATTATTATAACTCCTGTATATTATATTAAAGCAGAGATTCTTGACCTGAGATCATTAAAACATTTTTTTGATAATTGACTTTAAATATAATTGGTTTCATTTTTTATTCTTTTGTATTTTGTTATGCATTTAAAAGCATTATGTTGAAGAGGGGTCTATAGGCTGCATGAGATTGCTAAAAGGGACTGTGATACAAAAATGCTAAGAAACCCTATATTAAAAAATTTCATTTCTCAGAGTAGAAGAAGATGGTTAAGGAAAAATTAAAAGGGATATTGAAAAATGACTATAACATGAGAATTTTGACTGCAGGAAGGCTTTATACTTACCCCAAGAAGCTTACGTGTATAAAAAAATCTTCTATGGTCATAAACTTGGTAGTACCACACAAAGAGGAAGGCGTTTAAGCCTAGCCACACAAGCTGCACAGAACAGAGAATTTTGTAAAACAATGTCTTCACATGCATTACAGTAGGTAGATACCATGAAGAATTTCATTTCCCCCTATGACCATTGCCTGTCAACTTCTGATCAGGATCCCCAGGGAGTGGGCAGCTAAAGTAGCATAAGCTCTCTCCTGGAACTGCACCAAGATTACTAAAACACAGTACATCCCGATGCAAACCTCTTGGTCTCTTTGAGCCTTAATTTCCTCAGTTGATGGTACAGTGGATAGAGGACCTAGGGTGAGGAAGACCTACCTCAGGTTCAAATCCCTTCTCAGACACTAGCTGTGTGACCGTGGGAAAGCCACTTAACTTCAATTTGCCTCGGTTTCCTCAACTGTGAATGGGGATAATAATAGTGCCTACCTCATGGAGTTGTTATGAGGATCAAATGAGATATTTGTAAAATGCTTAGCACAATGACTGTTTCTTTCCTTCTTTCCCATTTATAAAATAGGATTACTCAAACTTGTGCCACCTATTTCACAGGGCTGTTCTGAAAGCAAAAATAAAATGCAAAGCATTTTGTAAATTGTAAAGCACTACATAGGGGACAGCTAGATGGCCCAGAGGATGGAGTACCAGGCCTGGAGTCAGGAAGATTCATGTCCCTGAGTTCAAATCTGGCCTCAGACACTTACTAATTGTGTGACCCTGGGCAAGTCACTTAACCCTGTTTGCCTCAATGTCCTCATCTGTAAAATGAAGGAAATGGCAAACCATTCCAGTATCTTTGCCAAGAAAATCCCATATGGGGTTACAAAGAGTTGGACATGACTGAAAAATGACTGAACAACAATAATAAAAGCACTATGTGAAGGTAACTCATCTCTTCCTTCTCCTTGTTCTCTTTCTCCTTATCTTTCTCTTCCTTCTCCTTAACTACCAAGGGCACCCATTTTGCTCACTCACTTTCCTATTCTACTCCTATGTCACTCTTCCTGATTACCTATTGTCATTTTAATTGTGCTTATCCAATTTTCCTTATTGCTGAAATATATAAAATAATATAAATATAGATTAAGAAAAATATAATTTTTATTAATTTATTTTGCTTTATCAACAATTACTTCCATAAACTTTTGAGTTTTAAATTTTTCTCCCCCTCCCTCCCTACTTCCCTCCCCAAGACAGCATGCAATCTAATGTATGCTATACATATACATTTCTATTAAATGTATAGAAAAATATAATTATAAAAAATATAAATAAAAATAATATAAAATATATATATATATATATATCTTTTTTTCTAACTTTTTTTCCCTTTACTTCTTTTTTCCAGGCTCTGACCTTAGATAAGTATTTATAAGAAAACTTTTAAGATTAAGTTAATTTTTTTTTAAAAGATACCACTCTAAGGCTGTTGTCTTGTCCAGGGGGCAGATCTTACACTAGAGAAATCGGGTCTGGCCCAAGAAGTTCATGAAGAAAAGAGAGAAAAGAAAGAGAAACTGTTTCATCTTCTCACTCAAGGTCCCATAGGCTTTTCCCACATGCTGCATTTACTTTTTGAAGAGGAGAAGTAGAGAGCATGGACAGTCTCCAGGGTTCTCAGTGGGAAAGGGAATGGTGACCAGTCTTGGGATAAAAATATGAAAAGCTCTTCTGGGTGAGGATAAGGATCAGCCCAGAATTGACCCAGCCTTCGGGGGTCCTTTACTTCTGATTCCCTCAGGTGTTCACACTCAGCTGTGGTTGCCACAGATCTGCTCTGCTCTGCTCTGCCTTTAAGCGGTCAAGGCCATAAAAAAAATAGAAGACTAAGAGGCCATAAAAACCAAAAGACTATAAAAAACTTGTCTTTTTTACATTTAAAAACAAAACAAAAACAAGAGCTACTTCTCTTTTTCCCATATCAATCTTTTTTTAAAAAACATTTTATTTTATTTTATTTTTTTACATTCATCACTGTGACTGTACCTGTCTCAGGTCTTTAAGTCACTTGGATGGATAACATTTTGGTGAGTATGCTTAGGGGGAAGCCCAGGGTTCTTCTGAACCCAGCCACTATGAAAGTGACTCACAGTCAAGGTTACTCGGTAGCCCTGAGGAATCAAAGGTGTAGGTCCAAGGTCTCAGCAAACCTGTTTTACCTGCTTTCATCCATTAGAGATTCTCTTTTGTCTAATTGGTTTCTAATTTCAAAGCTTCCAAAAGGAAGAACAAAAATACTAGCCTCCACTTTTTCTACAGAGCTATCTTTTTTCTTTCTTTCTTTTTT
>NW_020954587.1:2976094-2976685 GCF_900497805.2 Vombatus ursinus | reverse complement strand
CATACACACACATACATACACATACATACACCCCCAAGTCATTGTAGAAGAATCATAGCTCTAGCCACATACCTCACCACTATTAAGAACTTTAATGTCTTCATTGCCCACAAAAATGATATTCTGATGTCTCATTGTGATGATCTTGAGTTCTTCAAAATGGTATCAACAGAGGGTAAGCTCTAGAAGGTTCAACTTTGCTGGAAAGACTTTAAGGATAGTTCTGCTGACTGTCTACCTCTACTTTCTGAGATCTAACATGCTTGAAAATGGCCAGTCTCCACTAAACTAGTCATTTGGTGATAAATTTTTTGACTTTGGCATCTCATGTGTGGTAGGCCAGGAGTGGAACTGGACCACAGGCATTGTTGAATAGGCAGCCTAGCACAGCTGGCTCAACTGATGTAAAGCTGCTCCAAGTGGGTGAGGGGGTACAAATATGGGCCCTTTATATGGACAGAAAGCTGGAAGAGAGAGGCCTCTCTTAAAATGATATTGGGGCTGCCCTATGTGGACAGAGGAAAGGGAGAGGGGGAAGGAAAAAAGAAAGAAAGAAAGAAAGAAAGAAAGAAAGAAAGAAAGAAAGAAAGA